>NW_010122051.1:0-1018 GCF_000699245.1 Pterocles gutturalis
AGAGCTCTAGGGGCAGGGGGAGGCTCATCTCCAGCTCTGCCAGGACTGATGGAGGCAGCGGGAAGAGGTGCTGCAATGGTTCGTGTGGGCCTCTGTGCTGCATGGGGTGTTTGCAGCTCAGGACCCTGCTTTTTGCTGCGCCCTGAAGGCAGCTGAACTCTTTGAGGCCATAATATAAATCTGTTTAGGTCCCTTTTGTCATTTTCCAGGCTGCGATGGAGAAGTTTCATTTTTGCACTTGCTTCTCCCTCGCTCCTCCCTGCACCACAGCCGCTTCACTTGCAGGGGAAACACAGAATCCCAGAATGGTTTGGGTGGGAAGGGACCTTACAGCTCAGCCAGTGCCACCCCCTGCCATGGGCAGGGACACCTCCCACCAGCCCAGGTTGCCCAAAGCCTCATCCAGCCTGGCCTTGAACCCCTCCAGGGATGGGGGAAGCCACCCTTATTCTTCACAGCGAAAGGAGAATGTTTTAACCGGGGTGTTTTGCACTGAGAGGCGGATGAAAGCTGTTTCTTTCATCTGCGGGGAGCTCTGGCAGCTCGCCTTTGCCAGGGAGGGGATGGCATGGCAGATCAGCCTGTTCCGAGCCAGTGCCCGGCTGCTCTGGGCACACTCGGGTGGCATCTGCCAGGATTAACGAAGGTCCCTCGGCCACCTCGGGACGTCACTGTGCATTACACCCTGCCCTGGCTGCCAGGCCCAGGGGCGCTTGCTGGGATCATCTCCATGAAGGAGACTGAGAACGTCTTTATTGAAACTGGGATGGCAAAATCTGCCAGACAAAACCCAGCGCTGCTGTCAGGAGGAGACAAGGACCCGGGACCGCTGGGTTGGACTTCATCCTGCAACTCCCAGTCCTCTGGTTTAAAATACATCGTGTGTCAGTGCCAGGATGGGACTCTGGCTGGGGAGACGGGGCCAGAAGAGAAATATTTGGGGAACTTCAGTGTCGGTACAGCTTGCAGAGTCCCCAGCCTGAGCGGGCTCGGTGGCCTGTGCCCTCTGCAGCGTGGA
>NW_010122052.1:0-314 GCF_000699245.1 Pterocles gutturalis
CTCCTCACACTGCTGCCAAACGTCTTCCCTGCGCAGGGAGCGGGGAGCCAGTCAGCCCCACCATGGCAGTCCCGCTCCCCTCGCCCACTGCCAGTGCTGCTCTGGGACCACCCTGTCCCCGCAGCTGGCACTGCCTCGCTCCTCCTGCCCCTGCCCAGGAAAGCCCATGGTCGGAGGGGCAGTGTGGCCAGGGGAGGTGGTGGGGAGGTGTGAGGTTGGTGGTGGTAGGGCAGGGCAGGGCATAGAGCCAGGTGGTACGGTGTGGGATGTGGGACACTGAGCAGGGCCAGGGGGATGTGCTGCTCCTCTGCCTG
>NW_010122052.1:353-574 GCF_000699245.1 Pterocles gutturalis
AGGTGGCCGGTAGAAGAGTTGGTGGGAACCGTGGGGCTCTGTGGGGTCCGAGCTCCACTCGCAGCGCACGTGCTGCAGGTCAGGGGTGCTGCAGCACAGCCCAATGTCTCCTGGGCAGGCGAGAGTCAGGGCAGGAAGGGGGCTGCTTCCCCCTGGCCCCCCAAAACCTAGGTGCTGTGCCTCGCCCACCCCATGACCCCTGCCCCTCGCAGCCCCAGGCA
>NW_010122053.1:0-238 GCF_000699245.1 Pterocles gutturalis
CGGCGTCCTGCGCTCCCCCAAGGGCGAGCCCGTCCTGCGCGACATCGTCCAGTTCGTCCCCTTCCGCGAGTTCAAGAATGTGAGCGGGGCACTCATGGTCCCCCTGTCCCTCCCTGTCCCCTGCTGTTCCCTCCTTGCCCTTTCTGTCCCCTCTTGTCCCCTCTCATCCCCTCCTGTTCCCTCCTGACCCCCCTGTCCCTCTCCATCCCCTCCTGTCCCCACCTGGCCCCTGTTGTCC
>NW_010122054.1:0-1442 GCF_000699245.1 Pterocles gutturalis
TGCTCCTCCGCGGAGCCGGCGGGCGGGAGCGCCCGGGAGAGGCAAGGTGCCCTTGGCATCCTGCGTGGGCTGTCCCCGGGGAAGGGTTCGTGCGCCGCTGCCGCGGAGCGGGGGGGTGGGGCGGAGGGAGCGGTGTGTCAGGGTTTCACCGGGAGATGCGGTACATCTGCTCCGCGTAAGGGAGGAGGACACTGGTGACCGCAGCTTCGCAGGGTAGTGGAGCTGCTTTGACCCATGGTCGGGACGAGCTTCAGAGCTGCGGGAAACCCGTGGGTGGGTATCGGTGGTGGGGTTTCAAGTGTGTGCAACGTAAATACTTCAGGGTGTGTGCGTGAGAGAGACTAGTCCGTATGCTCATGCGATTGCGGGCTGTGAAACCTATAAAAAACGCAGTCACTGCCAGCTGCTTTTGAGGTACACACAGACAGACCTTTACATTTTGTTATATTTTGTTCATGGCTTGGCAGGCTTACTGGATAAGAATGCTAATTGGACTTGTTGCAGAGGGTAGATTAGATTTTTGCAGTATCTTGGATCTCCATTTTCTTCATTTTTGCATAATTTTCATATTTTGTGCTATGGTTTCTGGTTTAAATAGAAAAATCAACCCAAAATATGACTTCAGTTATAACCCAGTTATAACAGATCTATCCTACTGTTGATGGAGCTGTAACAGGAAGCACCTTTTTTGGAAAAAGTGCAAAGTAGGATCAAGACAAATATCTCATTCTTCCTCTTATCTGGCAATTTGTCAGCACTTAGAGGACAACTGTATTGAAACGCTGCGGTCTAGAGATTACTGTACAGAAAATGGTTCCTTAGCACATGTTTGGAGGAGCATAGCAGGAAAGACCCAAGGCCTGCATTCTCCTGTCCTTAAACAATGGTGTTTTCCTGAGCGTCTGACTTCTTCAGTTCCCAGATGTACAAGCTCTTTTATGCATTTTCTGCCCTTTGTGGATGGATGTTATATAAGAAAGCATTGTAGTGTTCGGTGGTAATTCACAGGTTCTGTTCTTATTGTAAGCGTATCGATATACGGATGTAAACTGATCATTCATTACCCGTTGATAATAGCACAGGTGATGTTGTAGGTAAGTACCATGTGGATTTCTGTTAGTTTAGGAAATGTGACTTTATATGATTACACAGGTATCGGGCTCCATTATAGCTGTGACCTAGTTTGAAAGATAAGTTAATCCGATGCCTTTTTAAAATTTTGGGGTGTTACTTGGTTCCAGAGTCTCTTCCAGGAAGAAAACATTATTCTTGGTTAAAGAAAACTGTGCCATCAAACCACGGAGGCTTTTTAGCGCTGACGCCCGGCACAGACACCGCACAAGCGCAGTACCCCCATTTTCTCCTAGCTTTGAGAGGCACTTCGCTTCCCGCGTCGCTTGCGGTCTGTCCCTCCGGGAGCCGGGGGTGCCGGCAGCCGGGGC
>NW_010122055.1:0-28609 GCF_000699245.1 Pterocles gutturalis
GAGGGACACCGCGCGTGACCGGCCTCCACTTTGACTGCTTTTTAGTCTTGAAAACTTTCCAGTCCTGTAGTTACCCAAGAACAAGAATGCCTGTAGTAACCTTGCAAGCTTGTGCGTGTTTCCCTGCATTGTCTGTCTGTTATGGAGTTGTCACTAAGAGAAAGTATTTGTTTCCTAGTCTTGATACGAAGACTGTGCAATTCACTGCTGTTGGTCTTTTAGTTTCTTTGTGCTTTGGATCAATATTCATCCATTTTTGCTGAAACCACTGACAGGGTTCATAAATGCAGCATTTGTAGTGGGAAACAAAACATTTGTCAGATGGATAGCACTCCTATAATGTGAGCTGGATTGAGCACAAGTGACTTCAGCTCTCTAATTCCCAATTAGTACTTCAGTAATAGAAGTAATTCAGAACTTAAAAATTGGTAGCCAACATTATTTAAACAAATTTGATTTGTCCAGCAACATGAATAGCAAAGGAAAAATAATTTTTTCTCAAGAATTATTTGTTTCATTTTATAAACCTCTAAATTAGTATTTCTTTTAACATAGTAATATTGATAAAATGCATTTATGTATGTTCTCTACAATATTCCATGCATAATTCTCTAGGTTCTGTGGTAAGCTTAAAATTTCTCATTTCTTTATTGCAGGTTCATGTTAGGGCTGGTCTTTTCCATGGTACAGAGCTCCTTTGTAAAACTATTGTAAGCACAGAAGTATCTGGGAGAAGTGACCACGTTTGGAATGAAGTACTAGAGTTTGAAATAAACGTCTGTGATCTACCAAGAATGGCAAGGCTCTGCTTTGCCGTTTATGCTGTGATGGATAAGATGAAAACGAAAAAGTCGACTAAGGCAATGAATCCTTCCAAATACCAAACCATTAGGAAAGCAGGAAAAGTGGTAATTATTTAATTTGTTTTTCTTCAGTGTACCTCTGAGTTACATTGCAATGAGTATTCAGAAATTTTTCATTGTCCTCACTTCAGTGTTCAGGAATGCAAAATTAAAAAAAAGAAAAAAAGCACATGTATTAAAAATAGCATGTCTTGGTATGAAAAAGCTTTTCATACTTCTCAGACACTGAAAAAGGCATGAAAATTTTGGTTGTAAGCCAATTGGCTGTTTAAAGAATTGTATTTTAAGAGGTCAGTTTTTTTCTGAACTGTAGATGAGTTGTGATTGGGAAAAGATGAAAAAAATAGCATCTAGGCTCACATTCAGGGAAATGTGTGGTTTTACTCTGGCAGACTGACACCCTTAAAATTAAGTCTTACTGTCCTCAGTGGTGCTGGAGTACATACTGTAAACTGGATGTGTCTAACTGGATGTGTCTAACTGCTTTTCTGAAAGATACCACCATTTAAAAAAAACCACAACAACCCTCTCAATTTTACTTATGTTGTAGTGCTTGCTGCATAAGGATGTTCACTGGCATCTTAGTTTCCATGTAAAAATTCTTTATTTTAACAGCATTATCCTGTAGCCTGGGTAAATACCATGGTATTTGATTATAAAGGACAGTTGAAGAATGGAGAACTGGTACTGCACAGCTGGTCATCATTTCCTGGTAAAGTTTAACTTTTAAGATTTAGACTTTAAATACTTATAAGACTAATGAAGAGTAGTATCAAATACTAGAATATTTACTGTATGCATGTCCAATTCTCCTGTCAATCTCTTTACTTCTTGTATTTTTTCTGTGGATAAATATATAATGTCTTAATCTCTTTCCTGAAAGTATTATGTATTGTGAAGGAGGACCAACAGTCTGCTTGGAAATAGTATTCTGAAAATTTTATCTGATGTGGAAGGAAAATCACATAAAAAATAGATGCAGGTTTATATTTAGTGTTGCCTGTTTTTAAGATGCAGTTTAGGTTTCATTTGGTTCCCTGTGCTATGCATCCTGAACTAAATAGGTAAGCTATGTTGTATGTGACAATACTTTCATTGGCAAAAGATGTACATTGGAATTTTTTTTAAGTCTTCCTTCCCGGACATTCAGATTGATGAGTAAGAGTGTGTGAAATATCCGTGTCACTGTTGATTCCATCCTGAGAAATCCTGTATCAGCTTGGCTATAGTGCTGAATAAATTCTGGCTTAAAACTCTTTTCCTACTATTTGATGTAGAGGCAGTGTGTATACTGGTTCACAGAAGCTGCAGATCTTCGTGGGATTTGGTTCAGGGATATCTCAGCTTCCCTTGAATGTTTTGTTTATTTTGGAAAGAGAAAATCAGTTTCTTGTTGGGTGATAATCCCACATTTGTGAATGTAAGAGGTATGGGTAGTTCATGCTGGAAATGCAGTGCATGGTAGTAAAAGTGCTGTGCACAAAAACAAGCTTCTGTCAATTGTATACAGCAAGGAATTTCTTATTGGGTCTTTGCCTTTCAGATTTTTTTAATTTTTATGCATGTCTGTCTAATGTTTCAGATGAGCTTGAAGAAATGTTGAATCCAATGGGAACAGTCCAGACTAACCCTTACACTGAAAATGCAACAGCTTTGCACATTAGATTTCAAGAATATTCAAAACAGCCTATTAATTATCCTCCCTTTGATAAGGTAAGGTATGACATGAAGAGCAGTCATGAATGCTTGTGTGTAGATAGCTGGTTCTTCCTTCCTTTCAACACTGCCTTTTCCACTGAATTCCCCACTTCCTGCCTTTTAGTTAGCACACTGCAGGTTTTTAAACTTGCACTGTGTGAGAGTGCCAGTGCTCTGACTTCAGGGTCTTCAGACAGTATTTTGAAGCCATGTACTTTTTAAAGACACGCTGTGCATAGTCTCTTGAGGGTCAGAAGCATAATCAATTTCCAATATCAATAATCTTACAAGAAGCTAAACTTATCTGCCATTCTGGAAGCCTGCAAACTGTGCTTGCATGTGATCTATAAATATCTGCTATTTCTGTGTACAAGTGTATGTTACTCACACTTTGGGATGCTTCTTTCCTCTATGAGCTAAAATAATTTTAAGGATAAATAGGCTCTTAATACTGTATGAAAAGGGATTTCTCAAGATCTGCTCTTGAACTAAAGCCACTTAAGTTGCCCTGCAGTTTTTTTACAGATAGGGATAAGAATGTCTGACTGGAAAGGAAGTGTGTGTTGGGAATGCACATGGTAATGTCTGTAGTCTGAACGCTGGACAGCACATTGTTCACAAACCACCAAATAAAGCTAAGACCAGGAAACAAGTAATAAAATAAGCATTAAAACAGACACAAAATGATACATTTTAAAAACAAGGTTTAATTCATACGTTAATTAGTCTGAATTTTGTTTTTGGGAAAGTTAATAACCACTTAGAGAAAATTACCCCCTTTTGCCCCACTTTTTTTTTTTTTTTTTTTTTTTTGAGGGTTTTGCACCTTTGGGGAACATGAACAGAAAGATGGAAACCACCAAAATTTATCAGCTTGATTAAAGAGGGATTTTGGGTTTAAGGTCCATAAAAATTAAATCAAATAATAAGATAGATTTGTTGTTGTTGTTGTTGTGATTTTGGGATGGTGGGCTTTTTTTCCTCCTTGTCAGCCCAGTATTTGTTCTTGTATTAGAACAGCATTGTAAAGAGCTAAAACAGTATTGACTAATTACCTTCTTAATTTTGGTTGACCAGATTAGTATACTGGACATATTTTAGTCAGTTTTGTTATTGTTTTATTTGTAATGGTTTAAGTTTTTTGCTCATTACTCTCTATATATTGAACTTATAAAGAAAAAAAAAGCTACTTATGTGCATATTACAGACATGATATGTAAAAGTATGTTTCTTAAGTAATGGTGTATTAGTTCTAGCTCTATTGTTCCTTTCATTTGTACCTGTGATACCACATTTTCAATATGTTAAAATGCTCAGATGAATACAGACAAAAGATTTCACTGAGGAAGTTATCTGATGCATTGACATTAAGGTAGTGTCTGATGGTCTTCACCATCCCTTGTGACTTCCATTTGGCTGCTGGCTTTTTTTATTTTGTGTCTTTGCCCCATTATTGAACTGTACCTGAGAATTCCTGCATATCAGATAGATGAAAATCCCAGAGCATCTTTATAAAGTGATTGGAGAGCTGGAAATGAAACTTTAATTGAAAGCATTCAGTTTTGAAGAATGTGCTTTTTTTTAGCTGTTTGGTGGTTTTTTTTGTTTTTGTTTTTTTGTTTTTGTTTTTGTTTTTGTTTTTTTTTCCCCCCCAGTAACTTTTGCTACTTGCAATTCCCTAGAGTTAAGAAACTGTTTTGCAGTATCACTGGGAAAATCAGAGCTCTAAACTCTCTGATAATTCATTCCATTTCCGTGGGTATAGTAAAATTTCTCCCTCAGAGAGTAAGATAGGGAAAGTCCTGTTGACTCAGGAGTAACATTGAAGCTGCTTGAATTACATGATCTCAGAATCTGTTTTTCAAAATTGTCTAGGTGAGCCCTGCTTGGCATATGGCTGCTTCTAATTTTCCCAGTGGTGTTGCTTGTTTCTGCCAAGAAAACAGAGAATCGCATGCCAAAACTTTATTTTAAGAAATATAATGTGCAAAAATAGATTAATCTTTTTGATCACAGCATCAGTCCACTTGCAGTGAGCAGCTGTTTGGGGCTCAGTGAGCAAAAGTGCCTTGACAATTGATAAGAAAACTGTTGTCTAATGCAGGAACCACATACTGGGCTGGTCAGTGATCAGTGCTGCTGACCCACTGAGGGCCTTGTAGCTCAGCTGAACAAAGCTGGACTTGCAGAAACTTTCAGAATTTACTTGCAAACAGAGTAAATCAAAAGCACAAGGAGGCAAGCATCAAACATAGAATTAGGACATTGTGGTTCTGTTTACGCATGTTTTCACACACAGTACGTAAACAAGCTTCGTAGCCGAGTAGCAGATGTAATAAATCTTTTATTAATAAGCATTTCGTACAGTGAAAGAAATAAAACAAGTGCATGTACCTTTTTGAGGATTTTAGCTGCTGGGTGTTTATGCTCTGGTTATTGTAGTCTTCTTGTCTCTTGTATTGCCTGAGTAAAGACAATACAAGTCTTGGTGAATCTGGGTCTGGAGGTGGTGCTGTATTCCTGGGTGATGGCAGAGGCAGACCTCTGAGGGAAAGGAGGTGGCACCGTTCCTTAGACTTCTTTCTTAATAGGTATTTCATTTTATGAATTGTTCCTCAAAGCAGCAGCATCGGACAGCTGCAGATGTCCTGACCAGTTCAGGTGGTCTAATAAGCTTAGGCAGTCACCATTCTAACATCTCTGTTGGTGGCAGTAGCGTGCAGAATATAGTTTGAAGAACTGTATTTACATCTATACTTAACTACCCATCATGATTTATTACATGAACTTCAAAAACTAAGTAGAATGTTCAACACACTAAAAAGTCGTTGTTCCTGAGGATTGCTGTATATTAATTAGCCGGTTTTGAGAGCTTGGAGGTGGAATGTTTGCTTTATCGTTAAATGAGTTCTTGTTGGAAGCTGGTTGTTTGTGATGTTACACAAGGGAAGATCCTAGATTTAGAGAAGTAACTGTAAACGCTAATTGAGATCATATGGGCGATCCGAGAGCGTGGTGAAAGGATTAAGTTTGTGGATTCATAGAGGGCTAGAAGTGTGGACCTGTGGGTAATAGGTATGACTTACGGAAACAGTGCCCTCGAAAACAGCAGAAGTAGAGATGAGTAAGCACAGCATAATTTAGAGTTGAGGAATTGTTTTACTGTACTGAAAAATGAGGAGGAAATGCAAACAGAAACAGAAAACAAGATGCTATAGGGAAGACTATTTATCCCAAGAGTAGTGAAAAAGAAAATAGAAGTAATCTTGAGCATTCCTATTCCTGATCTCCATAGTCCTGCAGATTAGAAAAGGGACACAGCATAGAAGCCTGTTATACCACTGTATATACAAAAGAATAGTGTTGTAACTATCTCAAAAATAGCAAAATTTCCTTATCTGCTTCATTTCTATAATATTTATTCTTTTAATGCAGTCAGATTTGTTTTTAAACCTAATGTATTTAAAAACATCTTTTTGCAGATACTTGAAAAGGCAGCTGAGATTGCAAGAAGCAGTGACAATGCTGCAATGGCGGTAAGCATCTGCTGAAGACTCTTGAAATTAATTTTGGGGTTTCTTTTTGATTTGTTTTTATCTTCTACATCAGCCTGGTAATAAATAAGCCAACTACTCAAATAAGGACAGTTCTACTGGCTCTGTTTTCTTCTGTAATTCACTTTGAGCTACCTTGAAATTCAGGTACATATCCACTTTTTCCAATGTATTTTGGACTTCTTGGCTGTTTTTTGTCAAAAAGCACAATTGCTTTACATACTCTATGGATTTGGAACTAAGCTAAGATTTATATTAGCTCTGGATAATATTCCTAGGCTGCGTAAATATTGCTGGAAATTGCTTAGTTTTATCAAGCATGATGATTTGCTTGATTGTTGGATGGTTCCAAATAAGCTCTCTCAAAAAATGGTCATTGGTCTATAAGATGATGTTTCTTAAATGTGGTGATTATGTGCTCTTCTTGAGGAATTGGATAGTTCTAACATGAGGACAAATTTTGAAAAGATCACCAAAATCTGAAGGTATTTTCTTTGTGTTATATACAAAATATTGAAGATTGCAATTTAAGACGGTGAAAGCATAGTCAGATCAACAGTAATAATAACTGCATATTATGTAAGAATAAAGCAGCTAATTGAAAAATGTGTCAGCTACAATGCCCAGTGCCTGAAATGCTCAGGAAAAGTGAAATCTCACTTACTTTGGGTGCAAGCAACTTAGTGTACGTATAATTGGAAATCTTAAAAGGCAGAATGCCAACTTGACACTATTGTGACTTTTAATTTCAAAGATTAACATTTTCAGAGACAAGAGTCACCTTATTGTCAAGACTGTTTACTTATTTTGATGCAGAAAACAGACTATGCACTTAGTTTTACTAAATAAGCAATTCAATTCAACTAGCTTTTGAAAGTCTATTAACTCCCCACACCGGTGGGAGACCTGTGCAGAATGTTATTTGATGACAGCTGTTCGTTTCTGCTATGAATCCTAATTGATTTTGGCTACTATTTCTTCTGAATTTTCCTTAGTTTTTTAATTTTCCATTAATGTAAAGACCTTTGGCCTACCTCTTAAAATTACGTAGGAACTTTTTCAGCTTTGTGAAGATAAAGTTGGCTTTGGTATTTAAAGTTTGCCATATTGTTTTTCAAAATATGTATTGAAACTAGTTTATTCCCTTCAACTACTACCTCCTTACTCAGAAACAGCAGTTTCTTTTGTCTCCCATAAATTTCTGGAATGCTGTTGTTGCTGATATCACAGTTTGCAGAAGGGCATGGCTGGGGACAGAAGGTGTTAACTGAGCCAGTGTGAAGGCTCATTCATACAGACCAATGTACAGAATCAGTACTAATGTTAATGTTTTAGAGAGATAAAATGGAGCAAAATGTCTGGAAAAGACAAGTCTGGATTAGAAGACAAAAAAAGTGTTTTTATACTTAGCAAATGTACTTCCCTTTGGTTATTGTTGGAAGAGTATTTTTTGTCTTTCAATTAAAAAAAAAATCATATGTATCTCTATTAAAATTGCTCACTTGAAAAACAAAAGGAGAAAGTATATTCATCCTAAATGAAAGTTTTCCATGTTAGAGTTGAGAAATAGAAATATTGCCATCTAGTGTCATTAACTCTAAAGTTTAGTTAGATTTTCTGTACACTGAATTTTGAATCTATTAGTTACAATTCTTACAGCTTAAGAAATGTGAAATCTGAAAGAAGGGGATAGTAGTCATTCCCCTGTGTTTCATGAGGTTTATCTGATGTTCTTCCTGGTGTACAATTTCTAGTATTTGAGCTAAAATAGAATCTTACTGAGTATATCAAAACATCATACATTTTTTCATTTTCTAGGGTCGAGGTGGTAAGAAGTTTTATGTTGTGCTAAAAGAAATAATGGAAAGAGATCCCTTATCTCAACTCTGTGAAAATGAAATGGATCTTATTTGGACTTTGCGATATGACTGTCGTGAAAATTTTCCACAATCGTTGCCAAAACTGCTGCTCTCTTTAAAATGGAACAAACTTGAAGATGTTGCTCAGGTAAGGGAAAAGGCAGTGATGATGGGGAAAAATGCTGGAGTCAAATCATGAGTAAATAGGGTTTATTTCCCAAGTGTAGTACCATTTTGAAATGGTACTGTTGTATAAACCAAAGTTCTGCATACCTTCTGTGGCCTGGACACATAAGCAAGAACTTGTTATCTTAAAACAAAAAAGAAACCCAAACCAAAACCCAGAATACATTTCAGAGGTCCTCTGAATGATGAGAAAAGCACAGCAATTATTTATGCAGTTTAATTTTAAAATCTTCTGCTCAGCTTTGATATTAATGCAAGGAATTTCACAGAATCATAGAATCATTTAGGTTGCAACATGTTTTAGTGTTTGACCACCCTCACAGTAATAATTCCTTTTATAAGGTTACTAAAAAAAAAAAAGGTTTGTAAATCAAGATCTGAACTAAAGCTTCTTATAAAAATTGTTAAACTGCTCAAAGACTATAAAAATCCACATCTCAGACTGGGTAATTAAACCTCACTGAGGCAGACATGATTTTTTCAAATGATTTTTCATTTTTAAAGAACTTAAAGATAAAAAAGCATTTGCTGAACACTACACTAACAAAATGTAGCACCCACATGTTCCTTGCTCACTTGTGTTCTTTCACATGAAAGAATTCTTTGTAATTCCATTATGTTCTTCTGAATTTGCTGTTCATTATTAAAAGTTCTCTGGAAATACAAACTGTAGAAATATAAGCAGGTGTTTGTTTACTCATTAAAATATTTGAAGGAAAGGCATTCTGATTGCTTGCTAGAGGCTTTGAACTATGGCCTTTGGAAGCAGAGTTCTGAAAAGTTATTTGGAGTATGAATATTAGCTGACAGTTCAAAGTTCTTTAAATTTGGGAATATTAAAAAATGCATATAAAGCCTTTTATTTAAACAGCTGCAAATACATAGTCATCTTGCTTGTTACTGTGTACTTTCTGGAAGGAATGTAGTATTTATGTTTGCTTATGTATAGACAATAGAGTGGTTTATACTTTAATACGGTTTTTGGCAGCAAGAATTGTCTGTCTGAAAAATGAGACCTTATCCTTAAACATGCCAAATATTTCTGTAATACATAAACATGTAAGAATTCCCAATGACTTATCTTTTCAGGTGAGTCAAGACAGGCTCCGGAATTTTATGAATTCCAACATTAGCAGGCCTCTAATTTACCTCTCGTTAAAATTAAATGCATATGGTACTAGCTGCATGTTGCAATATTTCTGCTACTACAACAACATGCATGCCCTGGTACTAGAAGGTTTTTTACTGCCTATTGTTGGCTGTAAGTCTTTCAGTGAAAGTCTGACACTTAAGACAAGAAAGTTTAAAACAAAATAAAATCCAAAACCAACCAAACACAAAGACAAAAAAAAACCTTCCGAAAAGCAAGTAAACACCAGCTGTTAGAAAAATGAACTAACTATATTCCTATGTCTATTAATGAAGATCAAAAGGAGTAAGGTTTCTTAGAAATGGAGTATTATATTTCATTGTAGATCACCTTTATGGACCACTGAACTAACAGATTGAAGTTATGTACAATGGATTAAAGCAGCTTGCTTGTATTATTTACCATATATACTTCATCTAAGCTCTCATTGTATTGCAGTATTTTAGTAGAATAGTTGTACTGAAGAATTCTGAAGGTATTTTCCCTTACTGTTGCCATAACCTCCTTTCTCAGCAGCGTAGCTGGGTGGCAGAACTTGTTAGCAGAATTCACAGGCAGGATTTATCCTTGAAACAGAACTTAGTAATTATTTAAGAGAAAAATCCACCCACTTTCAGTGAAGCGATACCGTCATTAATGAGAACTAGAGAAAGGACAGCTGATTGGAGTTAATTTTTGAAATATTTGAAATAAGTGGAATAAAAATACTGACCTGTGCTTAATTGTATTGTCTCTTATAGTAAGCTTGTCTTGTTAAGGAAGAAATCATAGTTGGTTCTTTATAGGGGGGAAAAAAAAAAGAGTAAAGGTATATACCAAGGCCAGACTTGAGCTTTCTCTAAACCCTTAGGTTATTTATTGCTAAGAATGGAAGTTCCTTGTTTTCTCACAGGTTGTCAGGAGTTGCAAACCATGCAAGAGGAAAATTATGCAGTATTTGACATGTGTAGTATTTTAACATGTTTGATATTGCAGAGAAACTTTAAAGAACTTTGAAACATATTTTGAAATGTAAAATTTCTTTACAAATCAGATGTATTTGGAAGTTCTTCAGAGTTGCCTCTCTGTTGTCAAAGCAGATGAGGGCATTTCATGGTGTCAGTTTCTTTTGTCCAAATAGAGCAAGTATTTCTGATATCCTTTCACTTGTACTTCCGAGAAGTGTGCAACACAGCGGGGAGGTGGAGATAGTTGGACTGCACTTCTCTCTTAATCAAAGTTCCAATGCAGAACATAAACAAAGCAGTAGGTATTTGGGGAACTTTCTTGTCTGTTTCATAGACCATTTAGATCTTGCTTCCTCTAAGCTTATATCACTTTACACTTTATAATTTATAATAACCTCTGAAATAATTTCAGCAGTCAAAGGGAGGAGGTTTGTGTCTTCATATAAACTTCACAGTTCATTTACATGCTGTAGACCATGACTTTCAAAATTCATCGCCTGATATTAGCTATGTAATGCTACTTTGACTCGTCTTTTCAGACTCTGTTTCAGGTTCTCCAGTCACCTTGATCGATCATTATTAACAAAATGCATCTCTATTTGTGTTGGTTCTGCACCTGATTTAAAATAGATTGTGTAGAAGTTCTGATACATTTGTTTTGAAGTTCCTTATTGTATGTCTGACAAGTGTAGCTGCTGCTTGCATTTCAACATCTGTTTTATGGTATTAAGTATTGCTTAGTATTTCTTTTAGACTTTCAGAACAAGTATTCATGATATGTAAGTGTTGATAGTGTCACTGACCCTTACTGGGCTACAGATTGAATAAGTTCTGTGTGTATGTTTCTGTGGGAATACATCTCATTGCATGTGTTTATATCAGTATTTGCCCACAAAAAGAGTTAAATTGATTCTTTCCTCCACTTCTGGGATTGTAGCAGGGTCACTGTCTTTGCTTCGTGATTGATCTGTGCCTGTTTCTTGCCTTCTGAATTTCACAAAGCTGCAGCAATGAACCAGTTGAGAATCTGGCCCCCCAGGTGTTTCCATCGTGTTAAATGTGCATTGAGACTATGAATGCATACGTGATTGTCATACTTGAACAGGAAGCATTAGTTGAACTATGACCTATAGTGGAAAATAGAGATTTTCACTGTTGGTGTAAAAGGATTACTAAATCAGGAGAAAAATAAGATCTTCCTAATCATTGAGATTTTATAAGTTCCTGTTTGAATATAAAATATCTGTGCTATCTAGTTTGTAGGAAAGGGTATTTTTATCATAAGTTATGACTTGTTCCTATAGAGAGGAAAAAATCTTGTGCTGTTGATATACTGCACATGTTCAAGTTTGTTTATTTTGAGTAATAGTATACTGTTTCAGTCATACAACTACGTATTATTAAAAATATACCCTCAGCGGGTAGCTTCATTAAAATGCAATAAAACCAGTTTATTTTATGAGACCTCTGGACATTTTTCTTCTTAGTAGACCAAAATAATATGCTAGTGTTTTCTGTAATTTTTTCCAGCACATCATTGTTTTCAGTATTGGGATTTTTTTTTTTTTTAAATAGCCACCATCACCCTCTCTGCAATTTAAGCTTCTTATTATTCACAGTGCATGTGGGAGAATGCTCTTTCAGTTGAGGTGGATAAATATTTTTGGTAAAGATCTCTCAAGAAAAACCTTTAGACTTTTTTTTAAATGGAAAACTTCTGCCATTTGAAAATATTTATATATGTATGAGAAGATTTACAAAACATTATCTAAATTTTATTGAAACTCTGTTTCTGAAACATACGTGTCTGGGGTTACCTAATTTTTGTTCACTATGTGTAGTGTCAGTGTGCAAAGAAACAGACTTTTCAGACTGTAAATGAGACCTGGTGCAAGAAAACCCAACCAAACAAACAAAACCAAACTGGATCATTTTTAAAGGGAAGGAATCGGAAGCAGACACATTTTCCCGGAGTTATTTCTCTCATTCTGACCAGTCTGTAATCTCCTTCTGTTAGTATGAATGCTTTTATAGGCTTTTATGAACAGTTATACCCATCTCTTTTCTAAAATAGTTACTTTACCTGTAACCTAACAGTTGTCCTGTTTTAAAACAGCTTCAGGCTCTGCTTCAGATCTGGCCGAAGCTGCTGCCTAGAGAAGCATTGGAATTGTTGGATTTCAATTATCCAGACCAGTATGTGAGAGAGTATGCAGTGGGATGTTTAAAGCAGATGAGGTGAGTATGTTGTATTACTTCAGCATGCCAGGATTTCTAGGGAAAAAGACTGCATTCTGTTTGTCTATAGGAAAAAAGAAGCCAAAGAGGAGGGATTTAAACACAGTCTGCCATGAATAGATGACCAAATAGAGCAGTTTAATTTCCAGATAAGTACATTGGCAGCCAAATAAAACCTTCTTATTCTGACATCCAGTGATTATTATTTTCCATGCTGCTAGGAGAACACGAGTGTACCTTTGTTCCAGAGAGGGTTGTGTATTCATCCCTTTCTTGGACAAAGGGAGAGCAAGATAGTGTGAGAACTTCTTAGTAACAAAGGGACAAAATATATTACAACAGTCAAATACGATAAAATCTGCCATCCAGCCACCTCATACTCTGTGTCAGGTATTTGCTGTATCATTTAATAGAAATGTAAGCTGTAGCACATAATAAAAAAAACCAGAGAATTACGGATTTGTTTGTTTTTCATGGTAGCCTTTGCTCTCTGCAGTTTGTTCTTAATTGCATATGATTTTGCTCTTCAGTGTAACCTAGGGCAGGACTTGTGTAACATTGTCATTTGCAGCATTACTGCATATTTCCTGTCCTTGAATTCTAAATCCTCTGTGGTCAGTACTTTAATGATTAATTTTTTGATGGTCAAGGCTAGACTTTTGGGGTAAAAAAAAAAAAAAAAAAAGAATATTTTGACTTCTTTCAAATGCAAACAATAAATTTAGCACTGGGCTATCCTGATAATACTGAGTTGTTACATCTGGGTTGTTACATCTGGAATTATTTCTAGAATTCTTAGTTCTGGCTCTGAGAAGCAAAATTGTGTTGGGTGTCAGAAAACAATTTTCAGCTTCATTAAGAAGTCTGATGACGGCAGCTGGTAAAAACTGTAACTTAAAGGTGATCCTGTTAGCTGAAATTAAAATAAGTACAACACAGAATAACTGAACGTTTTTACCAAGTAACTGAAGTTTTCAGAGTAGGATGGAGAGAATGAAAGAATTCAGTGTTTGCATCTCTGAAGCCTTGAAGTGATGGACAGAAGAATTTCTACTCTTTTTCTTCCATCTTAGAGAACTGGAATTCTGCAGGCCTTTTATAAGAGAAAAAATACTTGAATGTAAGAAGTAATGTACACATTTGTTCTAGAGTAACATAACTGTCAAGTGTGAGAGGTGGGGTTTTTTCAAGAGGGGAGGATAGGATTTTATAGAAAAGTATTGGAATTATTTTTATTATGTTAGAATATTACTTGAAGTAGTTAATTAGCATAGAGGCTTTTCAAAGGTATGTTTATGAATTGTGGCTAAATAAATTTGCACTTCTGAAGTAAGAGTAATTTGGACACTTTGGTTTCTCAAAGATGATGTACTTATCCTCTAAAAACCTTCCTGTTAGTATGTTAAAAAAAACCCCAAAAACCCAACCAAACAACAACCAAAAAAAAAAAAAAAACCCAAACAAAACATTTTGTCTAAATGGATCACTTTGTAGGTTTATCTTAATAAACTAACACCAATTAACTGACTAATTTTTGAAGACACATTAATTGAATTGCTTTCAATGGAACAAATACTCTTCTCCCCCTTCTTTGTAAGCAGAGTGATTTTGATAGGTATACCCAGGTACTCTCAGTTCTTGTCCATGCTCCTTGCAGCTGACTGCTAGGCTACAACAGCTTTTTATGTGGTTCCAGAGGTCCAGCTCCTCAGTCAGAGGCTGACTGGTCAAAAAGAGCCAATGTCCAGTCTGAAATAATGTGAAATAATTAATCTTAATTAACCTACTTAACCTAGCACTCAGGCTGAGATCTTAGTCTTGCAAAAGCCCATGACAGAGTACCAAGTTTTTCTTAAAGGATTGAGGGCCTTAAGATTCTGTTGGAGGTATGACTTGCTGATGAATTGATCAATCTGGCAGTTGCAATAAGTTGTGTATTATAGTCCTTCTCCACATGACTGAAAAATTGAGGGACACTCTTGCTATTGAAACAAATCTGTCATAGTTGGATTTGTCATATGCATCTGAATTTCTGGAATATAGTTACTGTGTTACTAACTGCTTTTATGTACCTCATTCTAGTGATGAAGAGCTCTCTCAGTATCTTCTTCAACTGGTGCAAGTCCTGAAATATGAACCTTTTCTTGATTGTGCTCTCTCCAGATTTCTCTTGGAGAGAGCACTTGCTAATAGGAGAATAGGACAGATGTTGTTTTGGCATCTAAGGTGAGAGTTTTTCACTTTCATCTTTCTAAAACTACTGAGCCTGATCGGACTTTCAGAAATGATTTTTCTTGAGGATTCTTCTAAATGAGCTGTTATCATAGTCCCCTCCAAGTCCTCTTTATGTTTCTTTACCTTTGGCATTTATAGATTGGAGCAAGCTATAATTAAAAATATATTACAGTGGTTTGTACTCTGACAAAAGCACTCTAAACTGCATTCAGCTTTAACTATCTGGTAAGTTAGGTTTGTATATAACGTTAGTGTTTATTTTGGCTGTGCTTGCAGTAAATGTACAGTATTTCTGTCTCACAGTTGGGAAAAATGTATATTATTTTTAGAGTCTTAACAGCAAATAAAAACAGTTTTGTGTCATTGCGCTTTTGATGACCAGTTCTGGGAACGGCAGATACCTTGCAGAATGGACTAGAGGTTGATTCTGTCTTCAAAGTACAATCCATTTTAATATTTCTAAACAAAAAGAGCAAGTACTACGTGAAAATGTTTTGGACAATAATTGGCTCTGGTATAAGGTTCAGTGGTTTGTTTGAAAGTGTTCCCCCTCAGGCAAATTTTGGCTTTTCACTTACAAAGATTTGAGAACACACAGTTTTTAACATCAGTCCTGATTCTCAATATGATTTTCTATGACTTATCAGTACTACTTTCTTGAATAAAAGGGGTTCCCGAAAACAAATATCTAATTGCTGCTTCTTAAGATTACTGCCTCCAGAGCAGTAGACCTTGAAAGAAGTGGAATGCATTGAAACCAGCCAGTCCTCATGCAGCACATACGTGTTTTGTTATTTCTTAAGAAATCTGGCTTTTTGTTTTGTCTACATTAACTATGAGAGTTTTGGGTTGGTTTTTTTTTTTTTTTTTTTGGTGGCTTGAAGAATGCTGATCGGTAAATCCTATAGTCTTATGAGAAGCTTTTCTTCTTACAGATCGGAGGTTCACATTCCTGCCGTTTCAGTACAGTTTGGTTTGATACTTGAAGCTTACTGCCGAGGAAGTGTTGCTCATATGAAGGTGCTTGCTAAACAGGTATACACTTCTCTTCTCCTTTAAATCTTGACTTATCCCAGCTCATAACTCACATTCTTATTCCATTGCTCCTGTGGGGCATATTGGTCACCTTGACAAAGCCCATCTGTTGAGGAGCAAGGAAGAGAAGGAAGCATGGGTGAGGCAGAGAAATAAAAGGGTTAAATAGATGGATGAGGGAGCTTTTATTTTTTCTTTTTTAAAGCAAACACCCCTGAAGTTGTAGTATAATGTAGTGTTGCCTGGAAATAAAGATGTTGATGTAAACCAAATATTAGTGTTAATATAGATGTGCCATTGACAAAAATGGGGGGAAAAATCCCAAGATATGTTTGCTTTTAAATACCCTAATAAGTGTACCAGCGGATCATGAATAGACACCCACAAATCATGTTTGAAGGCTGTAATGGCATTTTAGTGAGATAATTTAGATTGTGACTGTAAATGTCTTTGAAAAATGAACTCTCTCTGGAATGAATGTATTTGCTGTATCAGGCCACAAAAACTAACTCTAAGTGTTATTTCTAACAGTTTTGATACTGTCTACATTAAAGCTATGTTTTGAGATGGATACGGAACAGGAATGTACTGTTGTGCTCTTTATTACTGCAGTTCACAGAACAGTGAAAAGACCATCTCTTACACATGTGCTTGTTAGTATGGTCAAAATCCTAAAAAGATTAGGTGATGAAATGCTTTAAGCAATACACCTAAGGTCAGTGAAGTTTTTGTGCACTTCACAGGAAACAAATGTCAGTACAGTCAAAGAAAGGGCAAAAAAATTCCCAACTGTGCAAACACGGAAGAAATTCAAAGTAGAAATACTTCAAAAAGTTCCTGTTTGTACAACACAGGTTCCATTTTGTTCCCTTGTCACTGATGTTTGTATAGGTCCTAGAATAGTGGAAAAGCAGAGCACTTTTGGTTTTGACAGATGGCTGACCTGGCAGGTCTCCATTGCCTCAGTTTTATAATCACACTGCATACAATTTCCACAGCATCCTGTCTGACAGTGTTCAGTCTGTCTGTAGAAGTGGTAAGTTTTGACTCAGCACCTTTTAAGTTAGACTGAAGCTTCCTTGTATAGAAATCAACTTTTGTAATTATTAAATTGATACTGTTTGCTAGAGAATATGTGTATTGCTGCGTATGTTAACTGTGGCTAGTGCAAATACAATGTAGATGCAGTGTAGAAATTACATTTGTTATATGTGGTGTCTAGGTTTGTTACTGAAGGTCTTTTCTCTGTTAGTGTTATGTACATTTACATCGCTAGTTTACTTTTCTTAGAATTTATGTATCAATAGAAAACTTTCCAAAGCACAGGAAAGGGAAAAAGAGTTAAGCCCACCTGTATTGATTGCAAATAATAGCCTTGCCTTTTGACACATTTTTAAGTAACAATATTGCTTCGTGGAGATACTATGGTTTGGAACACCCTAATTGCTTGGAGCATTTACCTTAAGCCTAACTTCAAATGAACAGACTTTTAAGACTCTGCTTTGTAAAAGTTAAGTATGTGTAGTTCTATATGTGAAAAATGTCTGCAAGTAGTTATATGGCCATAGCACGTTGTGTGCAACTAACTGGATGTGTACAATGAAGTGTCTGCATTCAGCGCTCATCTCAAGTAACGTTTGATTTTGTCAGAGGTAGGAAGCACTCAGTATTTCTGTTGACTTCAGTATGAATAGAGGCACCTATGTTGTGTGCTTTGTTGAATTAGTGGACACAAATTATACTTCGAAGAAGGCATTTCTGTAAATGTATCATACATTAAAATAACTCACATTTTTGGAAATGTTAAGTCATGCTTTAAAAAGTGACTTGAAGCTGAGGAGATTTAATGCTATTGATGTCTTGGTTACTTAAGAAAATGGGATTTCTGAGACATGAGCAACTTAGAAAAGGCTGTTCTTATATTTTTTCAGGAACGCCACTTTAATTGCTATCTATTATTTCTGTTTTTAAAAAGTTGTAGATTAATTTAATACTTCAGTTAATTGTTTTGTTTTGAAATGGGATTATGCATTTTATTATGCTTAAAATCAGAGCAATGGCTTTTAAAGATAAAATCTCTCTTTCAGGTAGAAGCCCTTAATAAAATGAAGACTTTAAATAGTCTCATTAAGCTGAATGCCATGAAGCAAAGCAAAGCAAAAGGAAAAGATGCAATGCATACATGTTTGAAACAAAATGCTTACAGAGAAGCACTTTCTGACCTCCAGTCTCCTCTGAACCCTTCTGTTATACTTTCAGAACTACAGTAAGTTAAGAATGAATGAATAAAATTTCACTGTAGCTTTTGCACAGGAACAGCAAAGCAGAAACAGATATGTGTGTTAACTTCCTTTGGCTGTATTGTTCAGCAGATGTGCTGTCATAGGGAACTTTTTCTAGAGTCAGAGAAGGTCTGTTGGGAATCTTCCTAAAGTGAAGGTATCTGTAAAGTCAGAAGGTTTTTGTGATCCACCATGAAACTTAATACTGTCTTAGTCAAACCATACCTAAATATATTTAAATACAAGTCTAAAAGTGAATTAGACTACTTTCCTGGCTTCTGTTTATAACAATAAAGACAGCACTTAAATATAAAGTCTAAAAATTGATGGGAAAGGATATAAGGAAAACTGTTTTCTTTGAAAATGTGAGTGCTTAATTTGAGCATGAGATATATGTATGCCAATCACAGTATCTGATACATTCTGTCTATAACAGATATGTTCATAACTTGCTAAGCACTCATAGCATAGTATCAGAATGAAAGCAGAGATGATATTTAAATACTTCCAAACTGAAGTCTACATGTTCTGTTGTGTTTTAAACAATGTTTAGACCTTTTCAGTTGAATTATTCTTATTTAAATAAAACATTTGTTTTATTTTCTCCTAGTGTTGAGAAGTGTAGATATATGGATTCTAAAATGAAGCCTCTATGGATAGTATACAACAATAAAATGTTTGGAGGAGATCTTGTAGGGATCATTTTTAAAAATGGTGATGGTAAGCAATGCTAAAAATTTTAAATTTTTCCTTTTCCTCCTTCATTCCCACACTTGGCCTTAAGCTGTGTTGCTCTGTATTGCTGTAATGTAAACATGGATTATTCTAACATCAGTGAACAAATTAAGCATCTTCTTCTGACTGGGCTTCAAAGGGTAGGCATTATCAGTCATAATGATATAATTATGGTTAATCCCGCTTTATCCTTCAGGCTTGATGAGTATTTTTAGATATTTTTTTTGTGAAGGCTTTATAAATCTTAGAAAGTTTGTCTACAACACAGAGAAACTGAAATAGCCGTTTCAACCTTCTGTTATAGATAAACGCCAGGACATGTTGACACTCCAGATTTTGCGTTTGATGGATATACTTTGGAAAGAAGCTGGTCTGGATCTCCGGTAAGGATCTCTTGAGAGCTAGTTTATTTGAATGGAGAGTCCACTTTTAGTTAAAAAAAAACAAAAAGTAAAGCTTTCCTGTTTTTCCTTAGTACCTTCTCTACTGTCCCCTTCCAAACATCTGTAATGATGCCCAAAGGTTTTAATTGTCATAGCCCAGGTGGACAGGCTATAGAAGGCAGTTACCTTAACTAATTAAATGGGTTCTCTTTGCAGTTCATTCCCTAGATGGCCCACATTACAAAATAATAGAAAATAAATAATGCAGGGAGTGAAGTGAAACTTGTCAGCTTTTCTTGATTTATTATGAAGCAGAATATTTTTCCTAGTGAATCACATCTCTTGTCATTTATCTAAGTTCCTGTGCTGATTATATATTTTACTGGTCTCATATAGCTTACTGTTTTCTAAGGATGAAAATCATCTAGATAAAAAGCATTGTATGAGGTAAAGGAAACAGTTCTTGAGTTAAGGGTCCAGCAAGCAGGTTTTGTGCCTTTTTTTTGTTTGTTTTTGTCTGTGACCTTTCCAAAGGAGGTGTTTTCATAAATTCCTCATGTAACAAATTTACCTAGTAATGGTCACTGATTTTCCAGGCATATGCAAAAATGGGGACTCAGTGATTATGGGAATTGCAGCTCTTAAGTTCTAATACACATGTACCAGTGAGGTACAAACTTAGAACATGGATCTGCTGGCCAAGAGCTGCCAAGAATTTTATCTGGAATACACCATCAAGGTTCTTTAATAGGTGGAACTAACAGGCAAAACACTCTCTAGAAATTAGTCGGCTTTAAGTACTGGTAATTTGGGGATGGGGGAGTAGGAGCTTTGAGATTCTGTATTCCCTATCTGGTTGAGAATTACTAGAATTGTAATATGCACAAATACAGATTCTTCTTTCTAACATTTTCTTGTTTCTCTTGGTCTTAATCCTTAAGGATATGTGTGGTTTGTGTAGCCATGGCCACAAATGAATGTATTACTGTCCAAATTAGTCTTATACTTGCAATCTATTTCCTATAGAAATTAACAGAGGAATGTCTGTCTTGTATTAAATACATAACAGGCTTCATGAAGATGAGGGTCTTGGGAGACAAGTTAGTTGCTTGTGCTTCTCTTGTAGGAGGGCTGCTGCACAAAGAAAATTATTATGTTTGGGAACAATCACTATGGATTTACCAAGCGTAAACCGTGCCTGACTAACCTGATTGCTGTCTTTGAGGGAGGAAAAGAGTAGCGGATGTCCTTACCTTGACTTTAGCAAGGCTTTTAGTGTGGCTCCTATAATATTATTGCCTTTTGAGTGAGGATGTTACAGTCTGGATGGGTGGACGACTACATACTCTGACTGGAGGTTGATGACAAGTGGATTGTCACTGGAGTCTATGTTCTTAACCTTGACAGTATCCTGTGGTGAAAGATTTTTATTATTTAAGTATATATGTAAGAAAAAGTACTTCCATCTGTTTTATGCTTACCACCTGCTAATCTCAGTTGCTGTGTGTTAAGTTGGGGTTGTTCAGCCTGGAGAAGAGAAGGCTCTGGGGGGACCTTATAGCAGCCTGCCAGTGCTGAAAGGGGGCTACAGGAGAGATGGGGAGGGACTCTTGATCAGGGAGTGGAGTGACAGGATGAGGGGTAACAGGTATAAGCTGAAAGAGGGTAGATTTAGATTAGATAGTGGGAAGAAACATTTTCACTGTGAGGGTGGTGAGACACTGGCCCAGGTTGCCCAGAGAAGCTGTGGATGCCCCATCTCTGGAGGTGTTCAAGGCCAGGCTGGATGAGGCTTTGAGCAACCTGGGCTAGTGGGAGGTGTCCCTGCCCATGGCAGGGGGGTTGGAACTTGATGATCTTTAAGGTCCTTTACAACCCAAACCATTCTGTGATTCTGTGTTTTCAGTTGTATTTTTGAATCATGATAAACTGTGGCTAGTGACTCAAGAGTAAGACTAGTTTCTATAGTAAGATGAGGTTGTCAGGAAAGTTGATATATTTAAATCACTACTCTATTGCAAAAAAATATGTTGCAGCTTCCTTAAAACTTCACTTTTGAATGCTATTTCAATGTAGTAGTTCTAGTCCAGACTTCATAAAGTCGGTGGAGAAAAAGTGAAATGTTCTAATGCATTTGTAGTGAAGAAGTTTTCATGGCCTTGAACTCAGCCATATCTCATGCTAAAGCTTCTGTTTCTGCTTCTTTTGGGCAGGTTTTGTGAGGTTGTAAACTTACAGTAGAAATGAAAACTCATAATTTAAGTATTCTGTTAGGGCAGAAATACTCCATTTGAGAATAATTTTCTCATTTGCTCTGCTGCTCCTACAAAGCCACTTTTCCACTTTTCTAAAAAATTAAGTAATAAACCTTTCCAAGATACCATGAGTACAGGAGTTTCTGGCATTTGGAAAGCTTGTTCAGAATGATGAAGATGGTTGTGGGATTTTAATTTATTTATTAGTTCATTAGTCAAGTCTCTAGGACAATGTCTCGTCCCTTGTAAGCTAGTTACTTTTTAATAATTTGTGTGATTAGCAACACACTCAACTATTTTTTGTAGTAGCCACTTTTTTTTCCCTGCCATGAGCAGTCCTCTTATCACTATTTGTACCCAAAGACTTGTGGTCATTGTGAACATCTTCAGTGTACATTCTGAAGTCCCACTTTGCATTCTTTTATTGATAAAACACTATTTCAGTGTCAGAAAACATTTTTCAGACCAGAGATATCTTTGTATCTTTCAAAGTCTCTTGCAAAGTATCTTTCTTACCTTCATATGCTATGCAGGAATACTAGAGTATTTCAAAGAGAAACGGTATTGGGCATTGGTCAGTGTTCTCATTCAAATGTCTAGTATATGGGGAACTTCTCCAGCCAACTCTGTGCACCAGTGCTAGCTAATATAATTCTCAAATTCTAATTTATTTTTAGAGAAATAGTTCTAAAGAAGATACTGGGTGTCACATTATTATAAACCATTTGGAGGCCATAAATTCAATTTTGTATGCCTGTGTAAGAGCTGTAATCCTTTGTGTTTCATTTTTAAGTGTTGTTTATAAGGCTAGAAGTACTTGAAATATTATTTGAAATACTTCATTTAGTTTCTTTGAGCTCATTTCACATTTTTTGTGGTTCAAGCATAATAGTGTGAGCTTCATAAGGCACATAACATCATCACGCACAGATAAGTAAAATTATAAACTTATTACTTATGCTACGTGTGGAAAGATTCCTCTGAGTGAAGTACGGGATAAAGTAAGAATGGGAATAATAAATTGTGTCTGAACATGTATGTTTGTGATGAGGTAGCTGAGTGTGTGTTAAGTTGAACACTAATTTGAGGAAACCTTAGATAATTTATGGCATTATAAATAGACTGTGAGAAGACTGTGGGGCAAGGACAACCTGTGGCAGCTGTGGAATCCCAGATGAGGCATTCTTTGGTTGCTGCCTTCCCAGAAGGTTAGTTTGTGGTTCCAGCTAGGGCCACACACCATGCCTAGCAAACAGGAATAGTGATTGGGAGACATCAAATACGCTTTTCCTGACTAAGGCATTTTTTTAAGCTCAACAAAGGAAAACCAAGAAGTGTCTCTGATGTCCAAGATTTTTCTTAAAACCCTCAGAAGAAAAAAAAATAGAAAGGGGAAATTCCTAGTGTGAATTGAAGTTCTATAATTGGCCTCTTCCATTTATTTACTTAACTGGGAGCATCTTCCTTCTATTCATCCTCTCTAAAATTCTGGGATTGAGGCAGGGTTACAATTCTGTGTCTATCAAAGAGAGATTAACTAGGCAGTTGCCAAAGGAAGGCTCTGAAATGGCCATTATTGAAAACAGAATTGAACAAAACAGCACTCCGAATGCCTGGAGCATGAGGATGCAGCTAAGAGGGTAAGTTCATGATCACCATGTTTGCAGTCTGTGTGCCTCTCGAAGAGGCAGCTCAAAAATCTATGAATTAACAGCAGTGGTAGTGAGTCCTGTTGCCCATTTAATGAGTTCAGACTTGTTAGCTTCCTGCTTTTGCTTGGGTAAGAGGCATGGTGTCAAGGGAAAAGTAGTGTAAAATAGATCTGTGTTCCTGAAAAAAATGACTTACATGTCCATACCAATGAGCGGAGTCTTTTCTTCTTGCCCTGTATCATCCTTTGAGGCTTTAGTTTCCCTGAAGCTGTTTCTTCCCTTTTTTCCAGTTGTGGATGCATCATTGATTTTGCGCTTTTCAACTTTTTCCACTACAAAAAGTCTGATAACTCCATTCAGGTAAAACCAGGGCTTCTCACTTGTTTTGCCAGTGTAAGAGCAGAAGCACTTGCTGTTTGCCTCGCTCTTCCAATCAATAATATCTTGCTACAAGCACATTGTGCAGCTTCTGTGAAGCATGGATCAAAAGGCAACCAGTATGCTGCCAGCGAGGACTTTGGGATAGGATCAGTTTCCTTATAATTGCACTGAAATCCGCAGTCAGTTATTTAGGAGTAATTTAAAGTGAAATCTTAGCCCAGTGTGTGTCTAAAGTAAACACGATGTTCCCAGTGGGATTTTTTAGCTCTGGAGAGGAACATGAAATATATATTTTTTGAAAATTCCAAAGCTGAAGAAGGAGAACGGTTGGTTGGTTTGTTTTTAATTGTCAGATAATTTGTCTCATGGGTAAACTGGCCTATTTCACACATGGTGTGTCCTGTTGTCTAGGTTCTCACATGTGCATTCTGACTAAACATCAGAACAAGACCAGAGTTAGTAACAGAAAAGGAAGTATGTGTATGCAGGAGGACGCAACAGTGTGCTCCAGTAGGGCCTTCATCCTGGGCAATCACTGGATGGACCGGGGAGTGCACAACTGTATAAAACTTCAGGTGTAAATTGCATCTGCTTCTCTGTACAGACCCAGCCATTAAACAGCAATGGCCATCACCCCAGATGAGCACTGCTCTGTCATTTTGAGAAGTCTGACTCAGAGTTGGTTTACCTTGGACATCAACCGGTCAAGTACCAGAGAGAAATTAGAAAACCAAAAAAGCGTATTCTTTAATTAATCCCCATACTTAAAAAAAAAACCTTACCTATTAATTTCTAAGACAATTACCTGAAAATTGAGCAGGAAACAGTTGGCCTGAGACATCAGTAAGTATGTGCAGTTAAACTTCCTCAGTTCTTTCTGTAGTTTAATTGGTTTTTGTACTTGAAATATGGGCAATTATGGAACAAAATCACTCAGTTAAACAGTATTTATATTGAGGCTGCATCTGCAGAGTGACAAAATGAGACTTTCAGAGGTTCAATTCCCTTGAAAAGTTACAACTATACAAGTTACTTTGCTTTTAAAAAATTATATGTCTGAAGTCATGTGTATGGTCATACTCCTAGCAGATGACATAACTTCCTATTATTTCTATGAGGACTCTTTAAATATTAAAATATATGTCACAGCAGAGACATGTCTTCCCAAGCATGCCCTGGGGTCTACAGTATCATAGAATCATAGAACAGGAGAGTAATCCTTGCATCAAAAAGTTTTTCCACTGCTTTACCTATATTACAACATTTAAATTGTGTTAAAGGAAAAATTAGTAAAGTAACAGAGCAACCGAAAGTCCCAAGTTTGAGGAGTTTGATCTCTGCTGAGTGACCTTTTGCTGTGGTAAATTGTCATAAAAGTATTTAGTGCTTAGTTACTTCTTGGACAGATAGAGTTCTCCAAACTACTTTTTCGTTTCACTGCCTCTGTATAGTGAGTTTTCATTTTCACCTCCACTAATGTCTGTGTCTGATGTTAAGCAGCTGTATGAATGAAATCAGAGCTCACAAACATATTGAAAAATACATTTGTTACGAGTCTAAAGAATGTCGTCATTTTTAAACCATTGGACCTGAAGTTACAGAAAATGTATTGATAAATTACTAGAACTTGGTATTGTGTTTGGAAAGATACTGCTCTGGAGGGTTAAACTCCTGAAATAAAGAACAGTATTAAATGGAGTGAAAAAGAAAATCTTCTGTCCTGCCCAGGATTGCTGTATTGATCTGTCTGTGCTCTTTACTGGCATTAAAAAGCAGGGAGCATATCCTGCTGACAGATGTTGAAGTCAGAAATACCAGGATGAGATGGAAAGGGCCCAGAGGATTTGTCCTTGACTTGACTCCTGTCAAACTGTCTCTCTGAGAAGGATGTTTTTTCCTCCAGTTGTAAGCGCACTGTCCTCAAGGGGCTGAAGGCTTTCATCATTGCTTGCTTTTGAAGGGGAAGTTGTTGGACATGTGCCCAGTTAAGCTGCAAGTAGGGTGGGTTGAAATGCCATGGAAGAAGGCCAGCATGCACTTTAACCTGGCAATATTTGGCTTACATTTGTCATGTCGTGATAAGGATGGGCAGTGCTTCCTTGTATCAGGAATGCTGGTGTTGCGTAATCACAGACACCCCTCTGTTCATTGTGAGAAACCTCTGGCCTAGAGACTTGGGGTTTTTAATTGGGAAATAGAATAGGAACGGGAAGAAGGTTCCAAATCTGCATTTCGTTTTTTGTTTGTTTGTTTTGAAGTTGGGTGTTCTTTAAGTACCCTGTGGAATTTGGTTTTCAGTTTGCTTTGTGGCCAGTAGAGAAGAATCCCCAACGATATAGTTATTTGTAGTTGTGCTGCTTCAGTTGTGTGTTATCACTGAGGTAGAGAAACTGTGTGGTTATCTAATAACTGTTAAGCCAAAAAGTTTCATTTAATTTCATCTAGAATTTTATTTATTTTTTTCCTATGGCTGGGGATAATAGGCTATTTGTAACAGAGAGATGTGGTTCTGCTTTGTGATGTTCAAACTTAGTATCTGTTTTCTATGTAAATACAAATGACAACTCCACTAAGTTCTTTTTCCATATATATATATATATACACACACACAAATTTTAATGTCCTACAATTTTTTATGCAGTTTTGTAAGTTACTGAGTGCTAGCCTATAGCTTGCGTACTGCCATTAGATTTGCATGGGCATCCATTCTTTTATACATGGATCCATGACCAGAATTGAGATAATATTCTTGACCCAAGATGCCTAGCATGAGAGCAGACACCTCAATTTTTGATGCAATGCCTTTGAAGAGTTTGCTCTAAGTTTCCATTGCATATATTGAGCTCCTGTCTAAGTTGCCATTCCATTTAGCATTTTAAGCATCTGGAGTGAGGAAATGTTTTGGAAGAATACACTTACCTTTTTAGACACATATCTCCTTGATTCCTATCTTTATCTTTGTTTTATTTAAATGCAATGATGTAATTGTAGATATTTTTACTAGGCATAGTGTATGAATGCACAGGAATATTCTTACATATCAGGTGGGTTAAAAGATTTATTCCTGTTTTTCATTAGGTATCTATGCTTAAAATCAGTAAGAGTTAAAAATACTTTATTAAAAAGGATTTCTAGCATTTTAAGTTGAAATAGGAAAAATGAGGGAAAAGGGTAAGATCCTCTTTTCCATCTACACAGATAATTTAGTCTTGAATGAACGAGTATAACTTACTGTTTCGCCAGTAAATTAACAAATGAAAATAAAGGGCTCCCTCTATGGTTTCTCCTATAAAATTCCAAGTAATTGTGTTCCCTAGTAAAAGGGAAAATTTAGGGTTGCTTATAATTTCTTTCTTTATATCTATATGTAATAGGAAAAATCAACGTTTTAAATGTATTGCTGGTATTTTGAACTTTGCAAGCTATATCTGTATATTAACCTTTGAGACTTTAATGTTCAATGTAGCATGAGTATTCAGCCCTCTCAAAATATTGATACACTAAAGGAATATTCCTGCTATTTCTGTTTTTAACATACATCTGTGTTTTGTTTCAGGATATTGCCATATGGATGTTTAGCGACTGGAGATCACTCTGGCCTTATTGAGGCTGTTTCTAGTTCAGAAACCATTGCTGACATTCAGTTAAATAGTAGCAATGTTGCTGCTGCTGCTGCCTTCAACAAAGATGCTCTCTTAAACTGGCTGAAGGAATACAATTTAGGGTAATTTCTATAGTTATTTTCTCATCTGTAGTGTAAGCTACAAAATACCTGTAGCTTTTTTTTTTCAATATTGAGGAATGTTTGGCTCTTCTGGCAGGTTTGTTACTACTTGTTTTTCTAGTATGTAAAATTCTAGGTCATATTCATGGTGCCCATGGAATTCAAACAACAATGCAGCTGAAATACTGGCATTTGCAGCATTTTGACTGCCTGTTGTTAAGCTATACTAGATTTGGCAAAACTAACAAACAAACCCATCCAAGTATCCTGGTTTTATGGGTCTCAAGTCTTGATGTTGTTGCCTTTCGTAATATTTGCATTTCTTTTGTTCTCCAGAGCTACCTTTTACAGCATTTTCTCTCAAATAAGTTTAGTTCTACAGCATCCTAATGGGCTTCTGGTTTAAACAAGCAAAAATACTTTTTAGGTGATGGCATGGCATGAATTACCAGGAGTATGCACTAATATTGTTTGTCTTTGTGTTTTTAGCGATGACTTGGATCGAGCCATTGAAGAATTTACTCTGTCTTGTGCTGGCTACTGTGTAGCTACTTACGTGTTGGGAATTGGTGACAGACACAGTGACAATATCATGGTCAGAAAAAACGGTCAGGTAAAAATCTATTCTGTAGGCAGAATAACTATGGTATCTCTGTTGTGCAAGAATTATCTTGAGAATTTTTAATTTCTTTAATGAAATTAAATCCACACATTGTAAGAACTGCTGTATTTGTTGGCTGAGAATTGAAGAGACCTTCAAAGAAAGGAAATCTGAGACTAGTGGAAGGACTAACTGATGCCTATTTAGTAAACCATTCTGTATCATAGAATCATAGAATCTTTTGGGTTGGAAAGGACCTTAAAGATCATCAAGTTCCAACCCCCATGCCATGGGCAGGGACACCTCCCACTAGCCCAGGTTGCTCAAAGCCTCATCCAGCCTGGCCTTGAACCTCTCCAGGGATGGGGCATCCACAGCTTCTCTGGGCAACCTGGGCCAGTGTCTCACCACCCTCACAGCGAAAAATTTCTTCCTAATGTCTAGTCTAAATCTACCCTCTTTCAGCTTACACCCATTACCCCTTGTCCTCTCACTACACTCCCTGATCAAGAGTGCCTCCCCATCTCTCCTGTAGCCCCCTTCAGGTACTGGAAGGCTGCTATTAAGTCCCCTCGGAGCCTTCTCTTCTCCAGGCTGAACAACCCCAACTCTTTCAGCCTGTCCTCATAGGGGAGGTGCTCCAGCCCTCTGATTAATTTTGTGGCTCTCCTCTGAACTCTCTCCAACAGGTCCAGGTCTTCTTTATGTTGGGGGCCCCACATCTGAACACAGTACTCGAGGTGGGGTCTCACGAGAGCAGAGTAGAGGGGGAGAATCACCTCCTTTGAGCTGCTGATAATGTTTCTTTTCATGCAGCCCAGGACACGGTTG
>NW_010122056.1:0-422 GCF_000699245.1 Pterocles gutturalis
TGATTCTATGATTCTATGATTCTATTTTACATCCATATAGATCTAAATAAACAGACAGGAGGTATGGCAGGAAAAACCCCCACACAAATGTAGGGGAGTGTTTGTGACAGATATAGGAGAACTGAGTGTCATGGTTTTAAGGTTACCTGGCAGCACCATGTACAGCCTCTCACTCCCTCCTCCCCTCTGGTGGGTCGGGGAGGAGAATCAAGAGAACAACATGTAAAAACCTCATGGGTTGAGGCAAGGACAGGGAGGGTTCACTCACCACTTATGGTCGTGGGCACAAAACAGACTCGACTTGGGAAAACACAGAAACTATTTACTTTGTTAAAAATTAAAAACAGAGCAAGATAATGAGAAAGAGAACTAAATTTTATTAAAATGCACCTCTCTCCCTGTCTTGGTGTCAGGACCACCAC
>NW_010122057.1:0-10359 GCF_000699245.1 Pterocles gutturalis
TTATTTCCTAAGCCAGTGGGAACAGTATCCTTTCAAAGCCTGAGATGGAAGACTTAGGAAACCACTAATAAACCAGCATGGGAGTTATTTCAGGAGCAATTTGAACCCCTGCTGAAAACCCACTGACAGAGACTTAAAAACTGAAAACTGGTTTTATAAGAAACCAAACACAGCAATAGAAGTGGATGGATTTTGGGAAAAACAGCAAGCTGCAAGTTTTTAGTGCCACAGTAAATAACTGCCTCACACGGCAAGCCCAGCGAGGTCTCTCCTGCAGACAGTGGTGTTTCTCTTGGTTGGGAAGGTGGCAATAGGAGGCTCTGACCCTACTTTTGTGCTTGCACACTCCTAGGAAGGCAAAAAAAAAGACAACATTTGGGCTTTCTGCTTGAAGGAAAGACTAATAAGTATTTTTAGCTAAATCTCTTCTGCATGCTGAGCTGACAACAGATGTGTTTGTTATATATGAGGATGCCTGACTGAAGAGAGCACAGTGTGAGCTGCTTACACCAGCGGGCTTGAACGCCAACCCCTTGCTGTTCAATTAAACAGAGGATGTGCTACTTCCTCAGCACCAGGAACACAGGTACATGGTGCTAATTCCCACTCAGACCCCCAGTTCTGGGGAAAACAAACCCCAACACTTTCTCAAAAGCAGGTTCTTTCTAGAAGAGCTCTATGAAGCTAAACTCAGAGGGAGACTGACAAGGAGAAGAGCCAAGTAAGATGGAGAAGAATGAGGTTTATTCCTCAGCGAAGAAGTCGCTTTGGAAAACCTCTCAAAGGACCTCTATATTTTCTAAGTTAAAAAAACCCCAAACCTTCCTAAAAGGCAATGTTAACATCTATTTCTGATATTAAAAGGGAGATTGACTCCAAAGTAAAGATAAGCCAGGACGGGCATGGCTGTGTTGTGCACATATCCCACAGGGACATGGGGATGTGTATTAGCACGCCCATCACTCGCAGCCGGACGGAGGATGGAGAAGGGCAGCACACAGTAGGTGAGTGAAAATACAGAGGTCTGCGGGGGCTAACAGACAGGGAAGACAGCTCAATAGAAAGTGAAAGGTGAGTCTGCAAAGCTTCTACTTTACCTGTTGGAAGGTGCTCACCTCACAGATATACTCTTGTTCCAGTGACTCCTGCATACCTGAGGTGAGGGTCCCAGGAGGGATCACGTCTTTGGGCTGATAAGTGCTTAGCAGCTGTACAAAGAAGCCGCAGCTCCAGCATGACCCAAGCAGCAACTAGCTTCACCGTCAAGCTGAAAGTCTGAGTCCCGCGAGGAGGAGCAGGAGGGCGGCAGGGGATGGCTTCCAGTCAGCGCTGGAAGAAGGGTTGGGTAGCCAGGGAGGGAGTTCCTGGTTACGCACTGGAGTTACGACGTTGCAGGGAAAGATAATGAAAGCAGGTTTGGATAATTTCAAGATGGGATTTTGCCACATGCAGATTTTGTCATGGGGCCTTTCATGCATTTCATGACTGAAAAAGGGCAGATCGCTTCCTAAAATAGTCAGAGGTGTCACTGCCCAGCTGTTTGCAGACTCAGAGTTCAAGAGCAGCAGCTTGATTTGACAAGAGCTTCCAGTGTGGGCTTGTTATCAGCCAGAGGAGAAAAAAATAGAGCTGGCAACATCCTGCCTTCATGCTGCACAGACATCAGGCAAGATGACATCTGACTTTGGAGCACCCTAGGTACATTAAATATCACTCTGGTGCTGCTCTGGCTGGGTAGTTGCATCCAGCTTTTGGGAAAATGATCTAATTAAAATGTATTATTCCTTATCAGGAGGTCCCTTCCTAATTCTCTCTTTGTATCACGGTCTATTAAGACAGCCTTAAATACTAAATAAATAGATAAATAAAAAAAAAAAAATTTTACAACACAAGTTTTTTTGGAGCCTCCAGATGGAGCTAGTAGAGAGGGAGTCACAGTGGGAGGATTCTTTTCCTCTCAGTCTGTGAGCCTGGAGAACTTAAATACTTGACCAAGAGAAAATAGACAATTTTTCTTCCAGTTCTGCAGTTACAAGGCTGGGTCCCAGGAAACTCTTGGACAGGAGAGGGAAGGTGTTGGCTAGCCCTCGTCCCCACCAGGGTGGACACCTATCTCCATCCACCAGAGGACACGTCTGCACAAAAGGGAGCTTCTCCCTGACAAGAAGAATAAACTCCAGACACATGTTGTGTTAAACACTTGGCACTACCCCTATTGGTGACCCACTCTTCCATTCCCAAGCAGGAACAGCACTTCAGATCAAGTCATAAATTCAGGAAACGATGTCTGCTGCTGGCTCTGCAGGAGACATCCCGGCCAACAGCAGCCAGATAACCTATCTTTTCCCCTCAGCTTCTTTTAGCTGATATTTGCAAAATGAGTTGAAAGCACTGGCTGGAGGATGCTCTTCAGGCACGATCAGAGTTTCCCTCCAAGCACTTTGGAGAAGACAGTGTGGCTGTGCAACAGCTGACACTGGTGTGAGAGGCAAGCGCAGCAGGAAAGCTCAGCCACCCCTTAATCAACAAGCAAACCACAAAGCAAGTAATCTTGACCTATTAACTTCGCCTCTCCTAACTGGAGAAACTAAAGACCGGTGAGGGTGGCTATGCTACCTTTGTGGCCTTTTAAGGTGAAAACTTAAAGACTAGCAATGCTCCTCGTTGTGAAATACCTTATTGCAAGAAACCCAAATGCTGTTTGGTAACACGTCTTCAGTGTGGACTGCTGGTGGTATCGGTCTTGATGCCTGAAGAGCAGAGCACCCCACTCCACAATAAACATCTGCCTCCCCTGAGAAAGGGTGGGAGCCTCCCTCGAAGCTCTGCCTTCCTGCAGGGAGATGGAGGAGACGAGCTGCATGGAGACCAGCTAGAGGCCACCTCTGTGGATTTTGAGCTTGTTGACATTGATGAATAGAAATACCTGGAGGATGGGGGAGCTGCCTAGCGGATTACCAGCCATTCCCATTTCTCTCTGCAAAGCCACAGGAGTTGAGTTTGGCTTTTTTGGCAAGTGCTGGGCAATTGATCTGCATATTGCACAAACAGAGAAATAATTAATACAGGCTCCACATAAGCCACATGCCTGTCTAGCTGCATCACTACAAAACTGGCCATGGGATAAATTAAGTTTCTCTTTAGTAAGAGTAATAGTAGAACCTGAGGAACCGTTTGGTCTCAGCTGCTACAAATCAACTCCCCCCTACTCGAACCTCTGGCAGCACCTCCCCAGTGCTGTCCCAGCCTCCCCTGTGGGGTTGGACTGGTGTTAATGGGAATCACCTGCCCTGGCCAGCAGGAGGGGAAGCAGCCAAGTGGTGCTGTGTAAGGGCATGGTGGAGCACCAGAAAGTTTTAAGGTTTCTAACTCAGCCACTTAAAATTTCCCTAGGAAGGCTTCTGTCACATATGCATCCTGCATTTATTCTGATTTACATCCTATATCTGATGTCCATGCAGAATCTATCTGAAATTTATGTACTCCCTACACCAAATCCATGTGAATACCTTAAAAAAAAGATTAGGATCTTATTCTGCTAAGCTTTACCACTTCAGATCTTATCCCCCACTCTTTTCATCTATTTTCTGCTTGTGTTGGAGCTTCCCACTCCTTGGCCAATTAAGGCGGGTTTGCACTAAAATGCAGACTGTGAACTGCAGTGGCTGACCTGTAAATGGAGCTGGCTGCCCTTGAAGGAGGTGTGGGGCAGACAGCAAAAGCCTCCAGGGCTACCCAGGCTGAGCTGTCAGCACTTGGAGAGTTTTGGGTGTACATCAATTGCTGAATAATTAATTACCTGCTCATTTCGTCCTCCCACTCCGGCTCCTAGGGCTGCCTACCAGCAACACTGCTGAGACTGTCTGGTGAGAATAAGATGCATAAGCACATGAGCAGACATGTATGCATGTGTGAGTGTGTATCTGTGTACCAGATGAGTTTCGGCAGCATCCAAGCAAGATTGTCATCGTGAGTCCTGTCTGATGGAGTGGGTTCGAAGTTGTCTGAATGTACTTTTTCACTGCAACTGCAGCACTTGACATTTCCGCTATTTTGCAGTCTCTAGCATCTTGTAATGAATGAGAAGCACCTATCTACGTGCAAACAGTGGTAGAAGTCCACACATTTTGCTCATGTTCAGCTTCTCTGCTTGGGAAAATAGAAAATTTTGCACAAAGTGTCACTCACTGGGGTTGCCTTTGCCTCTCCCTCTGGGAAGGGAATGCTTTCCTGGTGTGCCGCTATCGGGTCTGCTGTGAGGAGCTGGCTGTCCACTGGGCCTCCTTCTGCTAAGAAGAAATCCTCTTTGATTTGCAGCCCCTTGGGAAAGCAGCACATCAGGATGGCTTTTTCAAGGCTTTCTTCTTCTCACTCCTCAGCCTCCCATCCCTTTGCTCTCAATCAGATTCCCAAGGTCTCGCTCTCAGAGCTTTGTTTTCTTCAATAGCAGGGTGCCGTCTGTCTGTCTTTCAGTCATCCCACACATGCTCCTGACTCTGTTTCTACATTGCTTAACACATATGTGGGTCTGGCACTCAGGTCTTCTGCATTGTATGCAAGTTGTTTGAGTCAACAAAGACAAGTTGCTCCCCCGAGATCCTTGCTGGCATCCTGGTTCTCACTTGGGTGATGTCATTCCTTGCCCCTTGCTTTTTTTGCAATCTTGAGACCTTTGCCACTTGAACAGGGTGTTGCTTTGGCCAAGATTCCTGGATCCACGTCCTTCCACATTTCCTCCACTTTCTTAGGTTCCACTTTCTCATGTGGGGAGGTGGGCTCAGCAGAATGACCTGTGCCCCTCTTTTTGTTCCTCTTCAGTTTCCCTCCTTTCAGCTGGTGAGCAGTAGATCAGAAGAAATCATGTCCTCTACCAATCCTGTGAAGGTTTCTTAGTTTGCTACCAACTTGTGGCAACTTTACAGGGCTGCAAGGGGCCCTAAAGGTCTGCAGGACATGGGAGGTGTAGGAGAAGGAGCCTCATGGTTTCCAGGTGTGTCTGTGCTTATGTAGTGCACATCACTCCATTTGAATGAGCATGGAGACAGTGATGCAAGCACCTTGATTTACTTAACTAAGCTAGAAATGCTGGAAGTTGCTTTGAGTGGGGAGGACACTTTCAGGTTGGATGTGATGGACAAAGACTTGAAATCTATGGGTTTCAGCTGCACCTCCAGCTGTTGACCCCAAGTCCTCATGTTGATTTTACCTCTACCACAAAAGCGTTGTGCTAATGGTGAAAGTTGAAAAGCCAATTTGCTTGAAGGGTTCCTAGGCACAAAACAGGAGGAAAATGAGAGAGCACTCACATGCTGAGGCTGGACAGCCAGTGCCTCCAGCACTGGGGTGCATGGGCAGCGGGGAACCCTGTGGTCCAGCCACAGTGAGATACCTGCCCTCTCTGCAGCGGTGATACACCAACGTAGGTGTGTTGCCACCTGGTCTTTGCACTGAACATGGTGATCTGTCCTTTTGTCATGCTCACAATGAAAGTGGCAAAAAGCAAGGGTAGCATGAGGGAGTAGTGAGCCCTAAGGTGCAGACAAACTTCTTGTCCTTTTGCTGTCACTGTGTATCTGCTGGAGGTTGTCTTCCTTGAGCAGAAAAGACACAAGCTGCTTTACAGCATAGGAGGGAAGCTAGTCCTTGTTGCACCCTGCTTTTGCCTTTTCTGAGCCTTTCATGCTGTGAGGCCACCTGATCGCCTTGGTGAGGAGGTCATTACTGGATGTTCCTGTATAAGCACTTAGTTAAATTATTTATGCATTACAAACATGCAGAAGAACCAAAGTAAACAATGACCAAAATAGCTGCTATTTTTCTATTTGGATGTCTAGGTGTCCAGGCAGTATCTAAGTCTGTAGGCAAAGCAAAATCTGCAGGGAGGGACAACATCTTTTATTATACCTACTGATGCATTTGGGAAAATCACATTCTGTTAGACATGCAGGTCTTCACAGAAAGAAGGAATCCTTGGTGTTTTTCCAAATAAATCACTTGGTTTAATTACATTTAAAAAAGCAAGTCTTTGAGGAAGAAACAAGAACAGAAAGACCTTGAGGTCATACAGAGAGAGTGAAAACAACTTCCCCTGAAAAGGCTGGGTTTATACGTATGTCACCTGGCTGGGCTGCCTCCTTGACTAGTGCTGATGTGTACAACAGATGTGTACAACAGATGAACTGCAGGTGTGTCGGTGAACTACTGTGGTCCCCACCACCAGAAGGTTAGTTTATGAGCATGATGGTCCCTTAATGCCTTGGATGATCACAGACTGCACTTCTAGTTGAGTAAGGCCAAGGTTCAACAGACACCTGGGACCAGCCTTGGACACATCTGTCCTCTCTGAAGCCAGGAAGGAGCCTCACACTGTACCTAACTTGATCGTGCAATGTTATGCCCATGAGAAAAATGCCTGTGGAGGCTTTGCAGTTAAAGAGGTTTTGTGCAGGGAGCAGAGACATCTCATAAAAACAACGTGTGGTCCCAGATGGTTAGTCTCTCTCGTGCTAAAGAAAGCAGCGAGAAGAGTTCAAACAGATGGGCTTTCCACTAGGAGGCCAGCATGAAAAATGCACCAGAAATTAACAGCAAGTCACATCTCTGCAGTATAAAAAAATACACAGGTTTTCCTTCCTGTAGGTCATCCCAAACTTTTCTTCATACTCAGCGTGACAACATTGAGTCTTTCACAGGTCTTCATCCTGATTGTATCATACCCCTGCCCACAGCCAGTCAGCAACAAACACTTGTGCCATTGCTATCAGGTATTTTACAGAAACAGGGCGCTACTGCAGAACATGGCTCCTTTTGCTGCCACCATCTCAGGAAAGGGAGAGTCTGCTGTTAGGAGCTGGACCTTTCCAAGTTAGAGGCTGGCATTTATCACAAACACATGGCAGGCACATCTGCAGGAGAGGAAAAATGTCGGTAGACACGCACAGGCATCGCTGGTGCCAGAGGGACTAGTGCCTCCTGTAAACCCTTGAACAAAGGGAACATGTTTTCCAGGAAGAATACCCAGGGTTGCTCTTCCAGAAGGACAAAATAAGTGCTGGGATAGCTTCAAGCTGGGCAGGAGTTTTAAACACATGCTGCACAGGGAAAAGGAAACAAAAATAACATTCTCCCCTCAGTACCTAATAGAGAGGTGTTGGAGAAATTAACTTCATTTTCAAGTTTCCATCAGTGAAGAGCCCATGTCCTGTTCTGGTTTGATTCTCTCTGGCCTAATTGCCCATTTCTCAAAGATATGTGTTTTAAAACCTCAGGAATTTGAAAATAACAGGTTCATGGCCTTATTATCCAGCACTGGGCCCATTTGCCGTGTAGCTGTAGAATCACCCATCTTGGAAAGAACCTCAGGAGGTCCCTTGTCTAACCCCTGCTTAGAGCAAGGCTGACAGCAAGATCAAACCACTTAATTCAGAGTTTTATCCTGTCAGGTCTTGAAACTAAGGACAGACACTGGACAGTCTTTCTGGGCAACCTGCTCTGGTACTTTTTCTAATCTCATTGTGATTTTTTTCCTCTAATACCTAGTGAGAAACTCACCTCTTCCAATTCATGTCCGTAATCTCTCATCTGCTGTGCGCCAGTGTGAAGAGCCTGTCTCTGTCTTCTCAGCAACCTCTTTGTAGGTGTTGGAAGACCACACTAAGGTTCCCCTGAAGCCTCCTCTTCTCCAAGCTGAACAAACTTCAGTCCCTCAGCCTCTCCTCATACACCACCTTGGTGGTCTCCTCTGAGCTCTTTCTAGTTTATCGACATCACTGTTGTACGGGGGGCTCCAAAACTGGGTGCAGTATCTGGATGCAGGCTAGTGAGTGCCAAGTAAAGGGGAACTTTGGCTTCTTCAATCTACTGGCTGTTGATTTGATCTAAAAGTGATGAATACTCAGGGAGACTAAATCTCTCATGCAGCATTTTGGGTTTTGTCTGAAATGGGCACTAGCTGCTAAAACATCATTAGAAGAAGAGTGATTATTTGATGGAAATTATAAAGGAGACTTGTCTGCTTTAGCTCCCTCTTCCAAATTTGGACTTAATTTGGACACCTCACAGCTGGCACACTGGCAGTTAAAATATTTCGCACAGATCATGGTGCAATGAAGAGGTGATGTTTCCCTGAAGCCAGCCACCAGCACCCAAACCAAAGGTGCCACTTGAACCACGAGGTGTCCCCACAGGGCAGCTGCATGGGCTTATGGGCTTGAGGAGGCCCTGGACAGAAGCCGCAGGAGAAGACACAACCCTGCAGTGCTGGACATGAAGATCTGCCTCTTGGTAAATCTCTTCCTTTTATTTTTTTTTCTTTTCTTTTTTCTTTTTTTCAGTGGTGAATGTTTACTTTGTGGCTTATGGTAGAAATGGCTCTCCCCTTTCATTTGGAGAGGAAAAGACTGAATCTTTCCTAATCTCTTGGATAGTCTTGGATCCCTAACTGGAGTAGGTGCAGTGTAGGTGCAGGAGAAAACTAAAGAGCCATTTATCTTCTCCTCCCCTGTTCCCATTGCCCTGTTGTCTCAGGGTGCCTGCCAGGTGGAGGCAGAGACCTAGAGAAATTATGCTTCTGGGCCAAATACTAACTTCACAAAAAGTGATCATTTTGGTGCAGGAAGTTTCCATCCTAGTTCCCCCTCTTTTGATCCAGAGATCAAGAGTAAAAGGGTGGTAAAATTCTGTTTAACTCCTCATGGAGATTACAGCAAATGTGTCTTGGGGGTATCAGTTCCTGCTCCTTCTACAAGGGAAGACGAGGAGAAGTTCCCTTTGTGTCCCAAAATACGCAGGAGTCTGGGCATTTTCCTGAGCAGTTGAAATCCTCTCCAGCAAAAAGGACAGCAGAAGCAATAGCTAGTTGATAAACACAACCGAAAGCACCACTGTGATATAAAACTAGCCTTTCTATTCTTTTCCTTTTGACTTGAGCATGGAAACAAAATGCTTCATTTTGCTTCACAGAGAAACCTTTGATGATGGAAGAAAACCCTAGATATTTAATTTCTCTTTGGTGAGTGGGAAAAAAAAAAGGTGTCTCAGAGTTTCTATGTTTACATTTCTACACTTCCACACTTCACTATCAGGCCTCCCACCCTTACTGCTATTAATTGAACGAGGTTGTTATTCTAAAATATAAACAGGATTTGGCTCATGTTGATGCTCTTCAGCACTGAGCGTTTTCCCTTTCAGGCTAGAGAAGTCAAGAGAAGGAGACTCGACTGAAAAATATCTGCTGAAGTGTTTCGCCAAACCCACAAGCTAGCTGCTCTGAGACGTGGCTCAGAGTAACCTGCACTGAAGGTCCTTGATCTTTCAACCTGGTCTTTTAACCAGGATAAGGACCCTGGTCATGCAATGAGTAATGTAACCTCATTGTTGTAACCTCTTATCTTGGCTTATGGCATGTAAATTGCTGATGTGTTCTGTAAAGGGAGGGAGCTGAGTAACTGCCTTCCCGTATTGGCTCTAGGGATGACAGAGGTACCCCACGGCTGAAGCGTTTCTGCAAATCCTCTTCCCTAGGCTGCCTTGCTACAAGCTGCCAATGACACTGCCATGACTCTGGGAGCTGACACTTGTCCCTCTTGAAGCACCCAAGCAGTAAGCTTTGTTGACACACTCGGCAACACAGATGATCTTAGAAAAACTGCTTGAATTCTGTAGAAAAAAAAATGTCAGAAATATTGCCCACAGAGTTTACCTTACTATGCATCTTCATCAAAAATTCCAGTCAGAAAATCCTCAGATATTTCATCAATGAGAGAACAGCTGGCATGTTCTGGACTCTTATCACAAACTCCGTAGTCTTTCTTCATGTCATGAGCCATCTGCTTCCTGGTACGTCCACAAAGGAGGTGATGAGGCCCACACCTAACCAGGTGTGAAAATTATCTTGGCAATGGGAGTCATACCTGGGCAAATAAATTGTCATCTGACTCACAGTGCTCCTGCGTGGTGTTCCTCTGCCTGTGACGTGGGCAGCACTGCAGGGTTGCAGAGGCAGGGGGGTGTCCTGGGTTAAGCTGAGGCAGAGTTAGCTTTCTTCATACAGCTAGCAAGGGGCTGTGTTTTGGATTTGTGCTCAGAAGAAAGCTGATAAAAAGTGGTGTTTATGCGGCTGCCAAGGTCTTTCAGCTTCTCTGGCTGTCTGCAAACAGGAGAAGCTGGGAGGGAGCACAGCCCCAGTTACTAGCCCAGGATTTGATCTTAGGTTCGGGATTGAGACCCAAAGTGGCCAATAATCTATTCCATAACATACACATCATGCCCAGTGTATAGGTGAGGACCCTCCAGAAGATTGGCCCTTTTTTTTGGTTCTGGATCTCTTTTGCTCCGGGTCATCTCACTCCAGGTGGTCGC
>NW_010122057.1:10390-22595 GCF_000699245.1 Pterocles gutturalis
CCCCCCCCCCGGCCCTCCCCCCCCCCCCCACCCCGGTCAGCTCTCAGTCCGGGACGCTCGGACTGTTATCTCCATTCCATGAGTGTGGTTTCGGGATTTTCCCTGCTCCAGGATCGTTATCCGGGAACAGGCTGAGCCTTGGTCATCGGGTGGGGGGGCAGTATCACTGTGTATCACTCATTTGTATATTTGTATATAGCATTATTTTCAATATTACTGTGGTTTAGTTATTAAATTGTTCTTATCTCAACCCATGAGTCCTTTTTTTTCCCTTTACGCCTTTAATTCTTTCCCCTGTCCTTGGGGGAGGGGGAATTGCGTGAGTGGGTATGTGGTTTGGCCCCCAGCCAAGGGCAAACCCATCACAGGGGGAAAGGTCAGGGAAGTGACTGCAAAAGAGCCATACATCCACGTATATCCTCAGGCACACTGTTAGACAAACAGAAGTGTGGTAAAAGAAGTAATAAATGATTGCTCAAAGTTTACCTTGCCTTTCTTTTTTTTAAATTTGTCCAGAAATGTAAACATTGGGGTATCACACCACAAAGGGGCTCCTGGATATTTTTTTAAGAAGGTTGAACAGGAAAAGGTCAAGAAATGCAGTCTGAGTGACCTCAAACTGAAAATCAAAGCCACAGAGATGCAACCTGATCAAAGCTGTCTTGTGGTTTCTCAAACACTTCTTCTATTGATTTTGACTGGGGTTTGGTTATGGATTTTGACAAAAGCAGGGCCAGGCACAACATCAATGTGCTTCTCACCCTTATTTTCAGTCCATTATATGCTATTGATAGCACTAGGTATTTGTCATCGTGACAAGTTTTTAGTTCATGAGCTTCATCTTAAGATACCTTTTGCCTGTCCAGTAGGTAGGCACTGTGCTGTCCAGACAACTTATCTGTAATGGGATCCCTCATTTTCGGTTCTACTCTCCTTCCTTTTCTTTTTGCATTTTGTGCCATCATCTTCAATTTACTTCAGATAAAAGATCTGTTCTTTTTTTTTTTTTTTCCATTTTAGAATGGGTTGAGAATAATCTTTTTTTTTTGTGTGTGTGTGCTTAGTAGCAAAAAGAGCTTTCCTGTTTTCTTCTCTCAATAGAAGGTGTGTTTTTGACTCTAGCACAGGTCAACCTAATTTTTGAAAGTGAAGTGAAAGAAGCTAGTCAGGAACGGTGATTAGCAGTATGAATTTCAAGAGACAGGAGAAAATGAGCAGATGAGTCAAAGGAACCACTAGCCTGAAGGTCACAAAACCAGTGGCTGAACCCCAGAGAGAGAGGACATGAAAAGGAAATGCGTGGCTTTGATAGAAAGACAACCTGACTGGGAGGATGAGGAGGTCACTTAAGAGGAGCTGATTAAGTGGAAGCAAGGGGATGGGAAGAGAGCCAGGCTGGTTTCAGGGATAATCACCAACGCTACCAAGTGTTGGAGAAGGGGAATATGGGCAAAACTATAAACAATTTAGGGCCATGGAGAAGGAAGGATGGATTAGCCCTACAGTAAGGAGAAAGCAGGCAAGGAGATGGGACAGAAGGTGCTGGTGGGAGGTGGAAGTAGGACGGAGAAGAGCTCAACGTGTGGAGATGTTGGGTGGATGGTATTCATCTTAGACCCAACATGCTGCTTGAGGCCAGCATTAGATGAGCGGCAGCACCATCGCAACTGGCATGTCTTTGGAGGAAGCTGGAGGGCCACGAGCCTCCAGCAAAGGCTGAGGGGACAGCTGCAAGAGCACGTGGCAGAAGTGTCTGTGCCGCACAGCGCCCCTGCTGTGTTTGCTTTGGTGTTGGTGAGGCAAATGAGGTTAACTGGGAAAAAATCAGAGCACAGATGGCAGCCAGCATGGCTGGGGGGGGGGTGGGTTATCTTGCCCTACTGGAGTCACAGCATGGGAGCAGAAACAGTGGGAAAAACATTGCTCAGGCAACTCAGATTGTCACTGCCATGAAGTCTGGGCAAAAGCCAGCAACTGAGGTTGCAGGAAAGGCTTAAGAGGAACTTGTGGGTCAAAAATCAAGACAGAGGCAGTGGCAGCAGGAGAGATTGTGCTTGGAAATTACCCTGAATGCAGAGCTGGGGCAGGGCTTACAAAATTTTCCCCAAAATTCCTTGAAAGACGGTGTTCCGCTCATCACCACCAAGCCAACCCTTTCGATTCAGTCAGGAGCACGTGGGGTCTGTAGGGCCCCTCCGTGCTGGAGAAGGCTCTTGTACCTGTCCCCACCCAGACCTTGCTGCAGTGGAATCCCTCTCTGGACCTAGCAGGGATCCAGCATAGCTCAAGGTGAGGGTCTGGAAGGGCAGAGGACAGTCATTTTTTCTATTTCTGGGCATAGGTTCAACAGTCAGTCGGCCATATCTAATGGCCAATTTCATCCAGGTGTGCAGCAGCGCCGAAGGCCAGCAGCAGCCAGCCAGCTCCTTCTCCAAGGAGTGAGTGTGTGGTGTGTCTGCAGCAACCCCCAGAGCTGTGGCTTGCTTGGAAATTCAGCCGAACCCCCATGTGCAGCAAAAAGAAAATGCAAGTAAAGGCAAGAGTCCAAGTAGAGAAAATAGCATCAGGCCATCCATGCTGCTCCCTCACGATATCTCATGTACTTGAACACCTGAGTAACTCAGAGCAATCAGGACATGCCTCGCCTTTTCTCCTGACTCATGTCCTGCTGTGCAACTGGGTACGTAAAGGCAAAAATGTTGCGAAATTTTTCAGGCCACCATCATTCAAACAGTTTCATCCGAGCCCATGAAATGACCTGCCAGAAGTTTGGAAAGCAAGTGGCTCCTTAGGTACCACGTTTCCCGAAGAGGTGTGCTCATTATGTCAGATGGAGGCAACACTTTAGTACTTAGACTTAAATAAATGCTTTTCTTCCATTCATGCCACTTTGACACAATCAATATTATAAAGATGAATTTTTGGCCAAACTATTGTTTCCCTTCCAGACTCCCTGGGGTGAACACATTTGTGTTAGCTTTTGTACATGAGCACAGGTTTTTCAGAGATTCATTACATTTATGTGAGGGGCAGGCAGAAAGCAAAATCATTAATCCACACGATACCCACCTCTGCCTAGTTGTGCCACAGAAGGTATGATGGGGCTGGGAGGTGAATTTGCACAATCCTACTCTGTTTGTTCTCTCTCAATCAGTATTTTAACATCCTCCCTGTGTAGCTGTATAATCAACGCTATATTGGAGCTCTTGAACTGGTCATCAATTTTCAGCAGAGCAGAGAAATATAGAGAAGATAGAGGAGCCTTAGCTATGATCGCGTCCAGCATCTATCAGCACTGCGTATTGTCAGAGCAGCCCTCCCTTTCTAAATGTTTCTATCTTCTCTGTTTTTTATGACTTGATTCCAGATTTTCTCCATTTAAGAAGTGACTGTTTCACATGTTGTCGAAGATTTCCTTTGCTATACATAAAACTGCAAGTGATGATTTTGTGAAGCACATTGTAAGTGCTGTAAGGGAAATCACGCCAGCCGGGGAAGAAGGAATGGTTTGGGCCTGTCTCCCTGGAGAGTTTAATTCAAAGACACATAACTTTTCCCAAGCTGTTGTAGAGTAGACAGAAAAGAACTGTAATTAAAAAAAGCATACAAATAAATCTCAGAGAGTTAAATCAGAGGAAGGATAGATTAGATGTTGTTATGTTATTTATGTAGCTATTCACCCTACCCAAAACGGGACTACAGCATCTACTTAACTGATTTATTTTTAGCTTTATTTGCTACCAGTACTGTGCATAGTAAGTGAACTCCCACGTCGTTCAGCTTACCATAACCACTGCATTCCTGAGAGAAAGAGCTTGCACTGGATCTAGAGTAGAGAGGATGGACTGCAATAAATGTTAATATTTAATCATCCGGAGTTTGCCAGCCCTCCGGCACATGTGACTGCAGAAGCTGGAGCCTGGGAGCAGGTCACCCATTTACAGAGTGCACAGACTGCCCCGCTGATACCAAGGACAGAACCTTAAACTTATCAAAGTCCCATTGATACGATGAACTGAGTCAACCTCAGCGCTCTTGTCACCGAAAAAAGCACTTAAAAGCAAGTTTTGCTTTTTCTGTAATAGTCCCACTTGATACAGACAAACCAGGGATTTTCCTGGTTACAGAGAGCAGAAAACCTGTTCATCCTCACCACCTAATGCATTTCTAAAGCAATACTTAAGCTGCTTTGTATTTCTTTCATCTGGCCTTTCACTCTGTAGGGCTGCCAGGTGATGGGCAGACGTGGTCATCTGGGGCCATCTGGGAAAGGCGGATTAGCGGGGGCTGAGCCGGTCTCAGTTTCCAGCGCTGGCATTTGCCCAGCCCTCGTCAGCTCTCACCTTCAGAGAAGTGCCACCAAGTCACGGGTCTTGTCTGCTGGCACCCTGGCCAAAGATACTGGGCCTGACTTTTGAGGATTTAGAAAAGGAGGGGGCGACAGGTGGAAGATGTACGGTTAGAAGAGAGAAGGTATTTTTATAGCTTGTATCCCCAGCTGGGATACATGACGAGATAAAAGAGGAGGTTTGAGACACTTGGACATGTACAAGCTAACGAGGTCTGGGTCATGGCAGCTATCACATCCCTATCAGGAGGCTGCCAAAGTCAGAGTAAGACTCAGAGAAAAGGCATGTCTAGATGAAAGTGGCAATGAAGTCTGTGTTCCAAGATTATTGTCCAGGGACAAGCCACTCGGCGGTGTGGGACACAAGCAGTCACAGGATGGGATGTTGCTTTTAGGGGATTTAGGCTGTTTTGACAACTCTCATTGAGTGAATAGCTGCTGGAGTTTCTTATAAGGCTTTTTCAAGAAGTCACAAAACAATTTTATCATCCCATTCCCCCCTGTAAAGCTCCTGCCTTTTTTTCCCTGCCTCTACCAACACGTAAGCGTCTTTCAAGGTCCTGGTGTCTAACCCAACACACAGCCACAGCTGCTCCCCCTTAACACCTTTTGCTCCAGTTGTGAGAGTTACTTCAGACAATGGTTTCTCCAAAGCCAGGTTAGCTCTGGAAACCCAGCCTGGCCGGGCAGCTTTGCGTGCTTTTCTAGCCCGGGAGCCGGCGATTAGCAGGTGTTGCATTAGAGCTTGTTACATGGGCTCGGCCGCACCGGCTCAGCCCTATTTTTAGCCGGGCTGAGTTCACGGCCAGGGCTGCGGGGCTGTGCAAAGGGATGGACATTGCCACAGGGCATCAGCCCCTGAGGTTTCTTACACATCCCTGTGGTTCCCCAAACGTTACTGAACTGCATAAGCACAAGCAAATGCAGCCTTAGGACCTCAAATTATTGCTCATGGCTCTCCTGCAAAACTCCCTTGCTTTGCCTTAGGTGGTACAAGGAGATCTTTGAGTTTGCTCCCCGATGGGTGGAAAGGCTCTGCCAGCCCACCTGAGAGTCCTGCGCACAGCCCGCTGGTCCTCATGCCTGCACGATGGAGAGGTGGTCGGGAGCAATCAGTAGCCCAACTAGGATGGGTGCAAGCAAGAGCAGGTTCGGAGCTGTTGGCATCCAGTGGGATGCTATGTGCACATCTATCTGGGGCATATCTTATTTTGGGAGGGGTGGCAAGGCTCGCTGCCGCATCTCCTGGGAGCCCGGTAAAAGTCACGCCAACAAACAAGGATCTATTTTAATTGCAGCCCTGACAACTGTCCCTCTCTATGGGGGCTTGAAATGTCATCTTAAAGACAGGGGGCTTGGTACATGCTGTACGGCTTAATGAAAAAAGTCACGTGGAGCCTCGTGGATAGAGGTTTGCTGAGTTACACTAGCAAAATTAAACACGAGTCATGCTCCAGCTGGGTTTTGCATCACAATGTTGACCATATTAAATTTGTTTGTCATGTGATGGTAGTGGAAGGCCAAATTCTGTCTTTACGTATCCAAGCACACGTGCTGTCATTGAACCGGGTCACAGGACACCACGGATGGTTTGGGAATTGCCACTCCTCAGTAGCAGAGCACCATTCTGTAACACAAGCTGGATGTGACCCTCAGTGGAGCAGATTTTGATTAGTGTCCCTTGCAGTTTTTTGTGGGTACTTCTAAATCTGGATGTGCTTAGCCCCCTAATTTCCCATGGAAATGTCAAATCTCTCAGTGTGTCTCACTGTAGTCTGGATTTACAAGCCAGTCTTGGAAAAAAATATTGTATTTAACAGGAAAAATTCTTGGTAGGAAATGTACAATTCATGGAAGCAACGAAAAGCTTTGTGACTACAGCGTTTTAACACTTAAATCCCTCTTGGTGTCCACAGGTTTTTTCCTTGCGTTATGCCATATAACATTTAGGTGGCAAACGCTTACAGACAGGATTAACTATAAAGGATTCACTTTTACAGCAGGACACAGGTTCAGTCCAAGTAGTTGCTCAGATAAATGAAGCTGCTTGCTTATACCCTTGTTCGGAGGATTAGGAAATGAAATCTCTTTAACTGAATAGCACTGGCCATCTAATTTTCATTTTGCAAATAAGACTTGACATAAAGTTGAGAACAACTGCTGAATCTTAAGAATAATATATGGTAAGAACTAGTGACATATGTTTAGCATCCCAATAAAGCATTTGAGGAACAGGCAACTGAATAAAAAAATTAGGACAGGGACTGCATATAAGAATAGCACTTCTTAGGAACTGATGACAATAGACACTCTGTCTGCTGTACTAGGAAAATATGCAAGTGTTTCATTGTTGTGTTTATTATTTAACCACAGGACGACTCACAGATATTGAAAATATTCCACTGAAGTCCTAGCATGCCTCTGAGTCCAGCAAGGATATATTTTTAAGGGAAAAAAAGTGCAGAATTGGCTTCTTCTCTCCATCTGAAAGAGGTACAAGAAGAGCAACACCACTGGAGCCAGTGGGACCAGGACAAGGAACAGCTCAATGACCCTCCCCTGTTTCTCTTCGTGGCGGTGAGTGATGAAAAGCGCACTCAGTGTGCAGTGCTGTCAATGCAGGGATTGTAATGCCACTTTCCCTCCCTTCCTGAGGTCTGTCTGCAGCCTTCCTGGCACAGAGCTGCCTTTTCAACAGCCCCTGCTATTTTCAGTGCCTTTTAACCATCTCACCATGTGACCAGCTTGGCCGCAAAACTCCACAAGGGACACGGCCAGGGTCTGCTCCAGGAGAGCAAAATGGGAGCACTGGATCAGCTTGGAAGATGTGGAAAGCCATGTGCGAGGAATTAAAAACATTACCTTATTGCATGCTTGAAAAAAAGGTACAGAGAAGTTCAGCTAGCCAGAACCACCCTCAAAGCACTTATGGGAAAGATTTAATGGGAGCGATGCACTGCCAAACTCCTCCCTAGCCAGCATCCCTTCTCCCCAGCCCAGTTTTCTAACAACGAGGCATTAACTTCCCTTCCCACCAGGCATTATTGCTTTGTCCGGCATTTAGCTCTTAAGCATCCCATGCTCCTCCAAAGGCTTGTGCTCCCGTGTGTGCGCCCTGAGCTGGAACCCATTATGGAACATAATGTTATGATGGAACATTAATTTGCCTAGCAACCACAGATATTTTTTCTGTGCTGGTTTACTATTATTTATGTGCATTCACAGTGGCAGCTCTGCTATATACAGGGTTTATTAGGGCAGCGTTTTGCTTGGTTTTCCTCCACATTGGCTCCTCTGTGGCGGCTCAGCCGGTTGCTGGTGCACTTGCGGGAGCAGATGCACACGTACAAAACCAAGCCACCTGTAAGTTCAGCAGCTTGTTTGCAGGAACAAGCTATTTGTCCCTAAAATATCAGGCAGGCAGGGGCAGTTTGCTGGACTGCAGATATCTCCTCCAGGCTGTAGCCCAGGTAAAAGGGTTTCTTGGAGGCATTACACTGCAGTGGTTGCTGGTGTCCCACCGGCTCCTGGTGTGTATGGGATGTGTGACCTAATTCCCCTTGAAGCCCTGACACAGAGCCAGAGAGAAAAATGCCTCTTTTCTCACTTTGCCTCTGCTCCACCTTGGCACTTGCAAGTGGGTATTTTTAAAGCACTTCTTGCTCTGTGGCAGTCCTGGTCAGGTCTGCCGTTCTCTTTAGGTGCCCCCACCAAAGGCAGAGAAGATCTTTCCAACATGCAAGATGCCCACTCTGCTCAGATACCTCTTTGTCCATTCCAGAGCTAGAAGTGGTGCTAGGGAATGGTTTGGGACAGGGCTGGTTGGCTTGGCCAAAACTGTTGATTTACCCACAGAGGGGATCAAGATCCTGTGCTTGGGAATAGTCCTGGCCATCTATGTAGTGCACACGCTAGTGTAAATCCAGGCTGTGAGTCCAGGGTAGAGGTTTTGGACTTTTCCCTCTGGGGATTTTGGGTTCAGACTGAGCTGCTGGAGCAGTTCCTCCTGCAAACACATTTTCTTGGTGAGGGAGCTGGCAGCCCACATCTCCTCTCCTTGGGAAACAGGAAGCTGCTGGAATATTTCTGTAGCCCTTTTTCTTAAGGCTTTTGTTAGACATAGTTTCACAATCATTCTGTCCAAGCTGGGAACACGCCATTGAGATATTTTTCGGCACTAGGGGCCAACTGGCAAAGACCAGGTTGTATCCAAAAGTGTTTCAAGCTCCAGCTGTGCCAGTCCTTTGCCCCACTCTGCCTCGCTGTGACCTGGCACAACATCTCTTCTAGATCAGACATTTAGACAGGTGAGAGCAGCAGGAAGGTTTCAGGACATGAAGAAATCTTTACATCTTTTTATATGTTTTAATATGAGATCACAAAGCCATGTAAACATTTTTTTTCTTTAAATCAAAAAATGCTCCTATACAAACATACATATATATATTTATACACAAGCATCTCTTCCCCATGCAGAAACAGGTTGTTTCTCAGTTCTTCATCCTACTTAGCCCATAACCTCTCCTAAAAGACCCATGGCAGCAATCCAAGCTCTAGTTTTGTTGACAGAGGGACCCACGCTGATCCCATCCCCTTCACTAACCCACTAGGTGTGGAGCTGCCACTGTGTTATCCCACAGCTCGTACCTGTTCCCCAGCAAAACCTCCCATTGCAGGAGAAATGTCCTTCCTAAGATCTCCAATCTGCCAACAGGCAAAGGTGACTGCAGAGGTTTTCTGCACCCCTCCTTGCCCGAAGCACTGGTGCTGGGGAAGGGCAGACGCCTGGACTGAAGGAGATGAGTCCTGGTTTCCACCAGCCAGGGTCAAGCTGTTCTCCCCGATACCACCAGCTGGGCATACTGGTTTGGCTGGATTTTCACGTTCTCTTACTTATCACAGGTTACCTTCATACAGCAGCGCTGCCTCTGCGTATGAGAGGGCTGATCTGCCCTGGGAAGTGAGTGGGAGGGAACATGTAGTATTTTGGCTTCTCTGCGTATACTCCTGTGTGCATCCAGATGCTGGTACCCAGGACCTTGTGGTGCCCAGGGTGGACAGAGGTGTCACTCCCGTGAGTTCAAACCCACTGACTACCTCCCTCCCTCTCTGCCCTGCAGGCTCAGGGAGCTGCTGGGGTTGGATGGAGCATTCTCACCAGTCAAATGCTTTTCCTGCATTATTTTACTTGCAGGGAAACCTAAACCCTTGGCTGCACCTATTTGCTGACTCAAAGCTGTGACAGATGATGCTGTAATCCAAATGTCACCGTGGCAGTAACCTTACACCGGCTGACCAGGGTCACGGGTCTCATGACTATTGTAATATTTTTGGAGCTGTGCTTAGCCCAGAGATAAGGCTTCCCTTAGCAACTACCTTCCTCTGCCAAGATTATTGCCATGCACGCATGGCCCTCCACCCTGGGACACACCACCGGCGGCTTCAGGGAGGACCCTGCGGGTGGGGACAGAGCAGCTCTCAGGCTGCTGGGGCTGGCAGGGTGCTCTGCAGTTTGGGGAGGGTGGTTCTTCCCTGTTTGGGGCAAGCACTGGCACCTTGTCCCCAAAGGGTCACCTCCAGGCCACCAGACCATCATGTATACCTGGTGCTTTCGGTTCGAACATTGCTCTGTGGACAGTGGGCTGATATCTATTGCTTTGAGTTGTTTTAAAATGACATAAGAAGCTCTATTCCTTTCTCTGTATCACTCATATGGAAAAGTTGAGCTCTTCTTTCCAGGTTTATATCAAGTTTAAAATACGCCTGAAGTTCAGGGAGAGCCCATCCATGGAAGTGCTGGCAGAAACGACCCAGAGGGGAGTTTTACTGACTTGTTAAGGTCTTAAGATACCCCTAAAGACATCTGCAAATGGACTTGGCAAGGTTCTGTCCTGCTTTTATTGGATCGATATCAGTCAGCTCTTCAGGTAGTTGCCTGAATATATTTTTATAATTTTTATTTGTTGTGAAAGACCTGTCTCTCTGTGACCAGAAAGATGCTTTCATCTCTCTTGGGGGCAGATGGGGCCTTTGAGAGTCCCATCAGCCTCAGATGCTGATGGTCTGTGATGTGTGCCACTCCCTGCAAACACAAATGGACTCATCCCATTTGCTCTAAGAGTACTTTACATCATTCCGGGGTATTTTAAGGCCAGGTCAGTGTAAAGTGGCTTTTGTATTAAGGAGTATCAGGCCCAGAGATTTTGCAACTCCACTTATTGTAATCCTCAGAATCAGCTTGAAGTCTCTAATTAGCTGCAGCAATGACTCAGCCCTGTAGACAAAGCTTGAAGGTGAAGGGTGACACGCTAGAGCTGCTCTCTTATCTGGGAAAGGCTGAGATGCATTGTGCCTTTTTTTCAATAGGAGACCCAAGCAGCTAAGAAATTTACCCTCTCCCCAGGTTTCATTAATGGCATTAAAAACACATTCGATATGTTCAAAAGCCATATCCGCCTCTCTTCTGACTGGATCAGGAGTCTCTCTAAATCAGCTTTAAAAGATCCGTTTGCTGAGTGGTCAGGCTTTCTGGAGGCCACCTGTTACGTCGCCCTTTGGGACACACCAGGTGAGGTCTCATTTTGCTAAGGATCGTAGCTTTCCCTGGGGAACCGTGATGCCTGGTGCCCAGCAGGTGATCCAGGCTCCCTGTCCAGCTGAATCCAGCTCTGGGCTGCTCCACAGAGAAGTGGCTGCGGAGGGAAAATATGCCCATCCTGGGCAAACTTAATTAAAACCTGAAAAGAGAAAGGAGGAAGTTCTTGACAGAGGGTATTATGAAATCTGAAGGGAAGGCTGCTTTGCCAGCTCTCATTGAGTGAATAGCTGCTGGAGTTGCTTGAGTCTCCATAAATGGCTATAATTTGCTTTTCAACAGCTTCTACTAATGGTTTTGCAGAAGTATCTCATTAAAGTCTATGGGAGCTTCCAATCTTCCAGGCCTCTAAAAAAGGCAAAAGTTACTCTGTGCCTCCAGCTGAATTCATGAGTGGATCTCACCAAACTCCTGCCTCCAGAAAAAAAGTCCTGTGCTTATTTCCTGACAAGCTGTCATATTCCCAGCTGTGTGGCTTTGTGTCCCTACCTCCCAGGCATTCTGGTGAAATCTGCTCTCCCGTAGGGTTGCAATGAAGAGATAGTTATGGGGATGCTTTGAGAGACCCAAGAAGCTGATAAAGTGCAACACAACCCTCGAGGTGCTGGTCAATTGCGTATTTAGCATTTTAACACCTGTTGCAAGGTCCTCTGCTGCTGGGTCCTGTGCTGGGCAGGTAAAAAAGGATCTGCAGCAACAAAAGCATTGCTGTGCTCAGCTCTGCTCAGCCATTGCAGAGGATTGTGCAAGGCTGCACGGGGCTTGCGGGGGGCTGCATGCTCTCACTTCCCATAAATAATGCACTCACGATAATGACTGCAGTCCTCATGGGACACCCCTAAAACAAGAACCCTGGCCTAACAAGGGCACAGGGTGGTGCTCCCGCAGTGCTGCAGGCTGTTTTAACCAGCTCTTGATTTGCCATGATGGCTTCTGGAACCTCTCTCCCTTGGGGACGAGCACTACGAAGGATCCAGCATGTGGATCCCTGCAGGCTGGGGGACCGCAGCACCCCGTTGCATTCCTACGTGGTTGGAGCTGGCAAAGAGTGAGCCACCCGCAAGCAGGGAGCCTGTGGCTGTGACCAGGCAGGGTGGTGGTGGCTCTGCAGCTGGAGGCAGGGTTTGGCCATGCTGTGAGGCTGCTGGAGCAGAGCCAGCTTTGCATTGCCACCAGGACAGAGGGCAAGGAGGATAAGCTGGCACCTGTGCTGGGCTGGGAGGAGGTGCCACCAGCTGAGGAGCAGTCCCTGGAGCTCCAGG
>NW_010122057.1:22608-30697 GCF_000699245.1 Pterocles gutturalis
GAGTAAAAATGGCATATCCTCTGGAGAAAGGCAGCACTGGCCAGTTTAACCTCTTGCATATCCACGCAGCTTTCTGGTCTTGATTTTTTCAGCTCATTTCCCTTTAAATGAAAATATGTCTTTTTTTTTAAAACGTTTTTCAGTCCCAAACTCCCTGAAAGGGGCAGAATGGCAAGCCCTGCCTTAAAGACCAATGCGGCAATGCAGGGACAAATGATGTCAAAGGCCAGGCTAGCTCAGTCATACTATGCGTATAGCCTCTATAGAGCACTTTCAGCTGCTGCCTGGCCCAGCACCGGGTGAAATCTGTGCAGCTGACAAAGACAACAGCATCATCTCCTCACCACGGACACAGGAATGTGGCCCAGCACGTTCACCATTGCTGTAAATCAACTTATTGCTTTCCTTATTTGAGGCTTCCAGCTGGCAACCCTGCAAACCCCATGGTTTCCCCTTCCTAATGAATCAGGTTCCAAGCTTTTTTACTGAAAGCTGCAGGATTTGGCTCCTCTGTGCGATTTGTATTCAGTGTGAGCCTCTCACTCCCACCTGCTCCTTGCTGCCCTGTGATGCGACAGTCCCCTTCCAGTCTCCCCGGAGCCTGATCTTGGTGGCATGTCAGGTCATTTCCCACAGCTACAGATGAAGCTCAGGGACCCAGAAGGGAGAAACTGCCTGTGTTGTAAAGCTACTCCTCCACCAGTATAGCCAAACTCCTTTAAAAGCCTCTTCACTCAAGCGGAGAACATTTATTGCCCTTGACAAGCTTGTGAAACATTGTCTGTTTCTGGATTTCTCTGGTGAAGTCATGTAGTAGAAGATTAAACTTGCTCATGTTTCATCACATAGCTTAAGGAAACTAGGGCAAAAACCCGAAAGTGCTCTGAGGCAGATCAGATGTGGTTGAGGTGGGAAGCCTCGTTGTAGAGCGACCGCTGTCATACAAACAATTCATGCTACTGGGTCCTAATTGCAGAACAGCAAATGCTGTTGGCTTTCATCAGCTGTTGATGTGGCAAAATACAGCTCTTGGAGCACATCACAATATACGCTCCCAGTAATAAGTAGCCCAAGGCAGTGGAAACACCTCAGGTCTCCTGTCTTTCAGGAGCTCTGGCTCTGTCTGATGCCTGGCGTGAGGCTGTTCACTCAGGCTGCTCACCGGCCCCATATGTTGTCTGGCAGTCACATGTTCAAAGATCTAGTTTCCAATCCTGCCCTCTATTCCTGGGTGCTGAGCGATGATCCTTACCAATCATTGATTATGCTTACCTTGACAAGGGACTTTTTGGGGTAGGGAATACTTTCTGGGTTTGTGTGCCTACACCAGAGGAGTTTTAGACTGGGTATTAGGAAAAAATTTTTCACCGAAAGGGTTATCAAGCACTGGAACAGCCTGCCCAGGGAAATGGTTGAGTCATTGTCCCTGAAGGTATTTAAAAACATGTAGACATGGTGCTCAGGGACATGGTTTAGTGCTGGACTTGGCAGTGTTAGGTTAATGGTTGGACTCGATGATCTTACAGGTCTTTTCCAGACTAAATTATTTTATGACTCTACCCCAATAGCAACTTGATCAGGACTGAAAATTTTAGGAGTCTCCATGAAAGGTCTGACTTTATGTTTGTGATGTTTCGTTCTTCAGGGCTGCAATCAAAGCACAACTTCACTGCTGGATAAGAAGCTTAGCCAGGACCTCAGGATTTAGCCCTCTTTGACACCCCTGCTAATACAGCCTCTGAAAGGACTTCCTCATGAATACCCACTCACAAATTTGGGCCATGGAGGTGTGATGGCTTTGGAGAGGATGCTTGCAATGCTTCCTACAAGCTGACAGATGTCTGCCACAGCCGGATGAGGAAGATCTGCCTGAGACAGGCTTCCCCTGCCAAGGAGGATGCAGGCTGGAGCACAAACCTAATCTGCGCCTGGCTGGGTTTTAGTGCCTCTTACTCACATGCTACATTAGGCTGCAAATCCCTTGGGAGTCCTGTGGAAAAACAAAACATATGTGCACTGGGACCATCCACTTCTGATGAAGAAAACATTGCTCTGTGGTAAATGTTTAATGGGAAATATATTGCACCGCTCCCCTCTGAGCCTCCTCCAGCAGTGCTGATGTCCTCCCAGACGTGACGCTGCTCAGCAAACAGGGCGCAGACATGGTCCCCTCCCTTGCTGCCCAGTGTGCCAGCAGCCCAGACAAGCATGGGAGGGAATTAAAAGCCTTGGAGTCACTATTTCTGATCAAGAAACGGAAAATCCCTTTTCTGAGGAGGTGCCATCATGTCTTCTCAAGATGTTTTGAGGTGCAACCATGGCTCGGTCTCACCCATTTTTGCTGGAGACCTCCTGTATGGCTTTGGTTGGGAGAAGCGACCCCTCTGTGACATGAGGCTGCTTGCTGACCCCTCTGAAGTCCTTTTCTCTGCCAGTGCTGTGTCCTACAGCCATTGCCTGGCCCACCAGGAGGACCACAATTGCCCTCAGGAAGCCTCCAGGACCTCGCCGAAGGCATGGGTTGTACTGCGGTAAGCATCACCTTGAAAATGTCTAAAACACAGTAAATGTGATCTATAATCAACAGACAGATTTATCATCAGACAGACTTATCATTCAACATTTAAAGAGCAGTACTGCGGGCAAATTTTAACCCACTCTGCCTCGAGCTTGGGTGGAAAGGATGGCAGCTGATGGTGCTCTGAGACGATTTGTGCTGCCACACAGAGCAGAGCCTGAGCAGCTGTGACATGTCAACCAAATGTATCCATTACTCCACATTTGCCACCAAAATGAGATTATGGTGGCAATATGCAGTGTGGGTGCTAGAAATAAATTGTTTGCTGACTTTTCTTCTGGCTTCTCTAGGGCTATTTAATACTACGAATAAAACATCTTAGCAGGGGCTCCAGCTAAAGCCTTTTGTTCCTCTGTAACTAGGGAAGGGATGCAAACATGGACTTAAAGGATTTACTAAGTGCACTTTCTAGGGACAGTCTGTGAAACTGGATTGCTTCAGTGGAGACAGAGCAGGGAGGTCTGGCATGGAACAGGTGATTTCCATTGGAGAAGGGGTAGAAGAGCAGGGCAGGCTTTGCAGGGAGCCACTGTCGCACCACAAAAATCCTCATGAGCATGTCCCAGGGGCTCCAGGGAACTTGGCTGGTGGTGGAAAACTTGTCTAGAAATCTGAGACACGGAAGAGATAAGAAACATGCTCATTTGTAGCAATAAATACCTCATCTTTTCCTTTTTATGATAGACTTCATTTTCAGATAATGTGCCCAAAACAAGCAGATCTAAAATGAAAACAAAAAAAGTAGTAAGTTAGTGCTAACAATACTGTTACTTGAAATGGGTTAGTAGCTGGCATTTCTACCTCCTACATCTCCTTAAATATAAGCACTGAAAGGGACCCAACAGGACCACATGTTCCTTGCAGATTTCTCCCAGGGACAGGACATCCTCACTGAGATGCAGCTCCAGGCTTGAGGCTGTCCTGACTTTTGGTCCAACAAGAGCCTGCCAAATCTCCGCAAGGATGCGTCATTCCTCCACTGTGAAATTATTGCAGTGTGACCTCACGGAGGTGGTATTTACACCACGTGTTATGTCTACGAGAAGCAGCTGTGGAGAGGTGTTTGGCTGTCAGGAAGCCTCATGTTGCTGATGCAGTTTTGGCACACAGCGGCTTCAGTCATGTCTTTCTGTTGGATCTTCCTGATCCTGTCACCCCAACCTGCAGCCCACTAATACAAAGCAATCCAGTGGGTCTAGGGTTCCTCTGCTGGCTCCCCCAAAGCAGCACTGAGGATGTGGCACAGCTGAAAACATGAAGCTCACCACTGGCTCTTTGGGCTGCTCCATCCCTTGGGAGCTTGGTAGCACCACCACCACTGGATATGCTTCTCCCAGCTGAACCACAGGTGCCCAGAAAATATTAGGTAGCTTGGAGAATTCGTTATATACTTGAGAATGGGTGACATGTGGTTGTTTACCCCAGATGTGGTGTACATAACCATGTACATGCCAGGGAAGGAGGCTGACAGTCTGTCAGTAAGGTACTGGCTTGGCACAACCATTGCATAAAATGTAAATGGATTTGGTTTATACATTTCAGGGGGGAAAAGGGTCACTTGGACACACTGGGGGTGGTCTTCTGGTTGGTTTTCCAGCATTTCAGGATGAGGAGTTGGCTGAAGGGCACCATTCCCTCTCTGGCACAAACACCATCATGCTTCTTCACATGGGCTTGTGAGCATAGGCTTTGTTCTCCCTCAGAAACTAGCTGCTTGGGCAACAATGCAAAAAAAAAAAAATTAAAATGTGCAGATATGAAAAAAAGAATGATCACCTCTCTGGATGGGACATTTAGTGGGAAGCCAGTTGTGCAGAACTGGGGCTGATGCAGAAGGTCAGGGCACGGTCCTTGGTACGCTGGAGGGCAGGGCTGCTGCGTAAGTTGGGGCAGCTAGGCAAACACATTGCTAAATTATGCGAGTGGGTCTTTCCTGTGTATTTATTTTCCTTACTTAATTTGATTACTGTGTGTCTTTCCTGTGTTTCTTTTCCTTATTTAACTTGAGGATTACTGTGTGTGTTACGAAACTCAGCAGAAGTTAGAAGCAAGCGAAGATCTTTTTTTTGTTTTGTTTTATTTTGTTTTTTCTCTTTAAATTTGACAGTGCATGGTTAACACAGTACTGCACATGTAAGAAACAGATACAGAAGTAGTTGTTAAGTATATAGCCAGAGGTGGGTTTTTTTTGTGGTGAGTGGAGATTGTCCTTCTCTTTCACCTTAAGCCTCTGCTTCTGTCCACCTCCATGAGAATAGTGTGTATTCACCTTCTCATTCAGATTCTGTTACCTTAAATTAAACTTACCTTTAAAATAAATGCTAAAGTTCAGTGAATGTTATTGCATGAAGCATGAACTACTGTATTTAGGCATATATCTCTTAACTACTTGAAAGCATTCCCTGTTGTCATAATCTGGGATTTTGTGTTAAAACATGTCAGTAGTTTCAGTACCTCCCACATGAACGAGAATAGGAGCTATCCAGAGAGGAGACTGGACAACTTCAGCCATAGAAATGGTCCAGCAGGAACCTCATGAAGCCCAGCAAAGGCAAATGCCAGAGTGGAGATGGAAACAGAGCCAGGGTCCTCTTGGAGTTGCACAGGGGAAAGACAAGGGGCAACGGGTAGAAGGTGGAAGATGAGAAATGCCAGGTGGATATTAGGAAAAATGTGTTCACCACGAGGATGATCCAACACTGGAGCCTAGTGAGGCTGTGGGATCTCTGTCCTGGGAGATGCAAACCTTGGCCCTGAGCAACCTGATCTAGCAGTGGTTGAAGGAGGGACCTCCAGAGGTTGCAGTTCCAGAGGCCCCTACCAGCCTCTGTTCCTCTGCAATTTATGACTCAGCATCTATTGGTGGAGAAACCAAAGAAGTTATAATCACTCCTTTAGCCTTATTCTTAACCAATGTATTTGTTTTTTCATTGCCAGGTTCACCATGCTCCAGTGCATGTCCTTTCTTTCTGCAGGTCCAACATTTAAGACTTAATTACTTGCCAGTCAGACGTCTCTTCATGCTCCACTTGGCCAGGTGGAGCAAGAGAGGACTGAGTAACCCTGTCTCTCCCTTTGCCTTCAGCCACCAGTCAGTCACCAAAATCCTCCTAGAGATGTTTCACCAAACCCACAGGAATAGTCACAGCAGGGCTAGTCCTAGTCCACTGGGCTGGAAATTTAATCAAAGTCTCAAGCTAAGCCAATGGGCCCAAACAGGACCCTGGATGGTTCATCATCAGAAAGGACAACAGGCTACCAGCACTGATAATATCACTCATTATGCAGGGGACCCATAAGGCCACTGCAACCTCACAGGTGCGGTTGCATTGGTCCACAGGGTGTCATGCCCAGCTTTGGGCCAGGTCAGGCCACCCAGGGCTCCAGGACAAGCTGTGTTTGGTAGCACAACTGTGTAATTTCCCATCCTGGACAAGCACTGAGCTTTGTGCTCCTTGCTGTGCCCCTGGAGTAGAACTGCTGGTGTGGAGAGAGAAGCTACAGATGCTAAGTGTGGACACAAGGCAAGGACGTGGCTGCCTCCTCCACTCCTCCCCATCCTGATGTGTCTCTGTTTTGCTTCCTTGGCTGTTGCATCTCTCTGATCAGCATGGAAATATCAAGAGCCCAGCCTTGGTGCCTCAATCTTCACATGGCCTCCTCACCCTCCTGGCTTCACCGACAAACCCATGGCAGGACATTTTGGTGTTAGCACCCCCAGCCAACCTCAACAGGGCAGGTAGAGATCATCAGAGAGACTCACCAGCCAGTAGCTCAGCCCTGTCCCTTGCATCACTTCTGGACCCACGTCAGCCCCTGCAGTGCCAGTGTGATGTCCCTACTCCAAGGTCCACCATGCCCCTGGTTGCAGGGGTCCTGCCTGATCATAGGCATAAACATGGGGAGGCGGGTAAGCCAGCACAGCACGTGAGGCTCTCCCTACCCAAGATCTCTGGGTGGGCATACAGATGTCCAACCACAGCCACCTTGCCTGAGCTAGGTCCTGGGTCCAGCCTCAAGCACGCAGGGGAAAACAGGGAAGGCTCTCACCCCACCACAGCCGTAACAAGCTGTTTTCCTCCTATCTCTCCAGCCCTTGGCTTCCAGCCCTCAAAGGAAGAACATCATGCCAAGAATTTCTACGGCCGTGTCCAGCAGAGTGAGCTGACACCTGATTTGCCCAAAGTTACAGTGGTGGGAATACGCCCAGGGGCAGATGTGAAAGGGTGATGACTGGGCAGTGATAAGGACAAGACTCATCTGTTGTTTGTCGTAAGGGCTTTACTTCCTATGAAAAATCAGCAGAAAGACTTCCAGTGTGCGGAGAAGCAGCTCACAGGACAGGACCTATAGAAACCTTGCCTTCCCCTCTGCCACACCAACATCTCCAGACCAGAAAGGGCTTCGTTATTCCAAATGAAGCCCCTCACAGCCTTGCATCAGCACTGACGTGCACGCTGCTTGCCTGCCAATGTGCCACAAGGCACCAGGCGATGCAAAGTTACTGCAAGAAGGGAGTTAAAAATAGACGCAAAATTATTCCAGAGCTTTTGTCCAGCCTATTTGTGGACAAAATAACCCCCATTAACTTGTGACCCCTGATCCCCTGCAGCCTTTCCCACCATGACTGAACACCCCTCAAACCAGGACCCCCTGCCTCTGCTGCCTGTGTTGTGTTCCTGGGTTGCTATGTTACAAAAACACTTGTAAAGAGTGCTGCAGCTGCAAGCAGGAGTGTCTGAAACCTCTGGATGGTCCTCACTGGCATTGTCAATGGGGGATTTTTAGGTGTGACTGGGCTCATGTCTGATGCAGTGGCTTTCAGATCTTGCCCCAAAGGTGTGCTGTGCATCCTTGCTTTAAGCATGTAAAAAAGAAAGAGAAAGAGAAAGCCATAGGGTTAAAAAAAAGTGTTTATTTTATTGTATTGTATTGTATCGTATTTTATTTTATTTTAATTAAAAGCATTGGAGAGGAAAAGCCCACACAACAATCAGCTGAAGCACCTCAACAGTTTGCCTAGGATGCTCAGCCCCGCTTACGGGGGTCTCCCCACCCATGCCCTGCTCACACAGCCCTTGCTCAACTCCACCTGGTTCAATGTTGGGGCTGCCTTATGCTGTTGGCCATGGATTGTGGATTTTTGCACCTTTTTAAACACTTGGGAGAAGTTTCAGAAGAATATAGTCACAGGTTTCTGTACCCCACATCAGAGTTCTTGGGTATCGTGCACTGGTGCCTGAGAGGGATATTTTTCAATTATGTGATTTGAAAGCTTTGATCTGTTTGGGCTATTAAATTTGTTAATGTAATTCTGTATGTCCTCCAGGGCTTACGCCTGAGCATGTATTGTTTGAACTTGGCTGCTCCCCAGCCAGCAGAGGCAGTTCGAAGGGGAAACTGGAGTGGGACCAATGGTGCTTGCTGATGAACCTCTTCTCATTTATGAAATATTGCAACTGGGTCTTGAGCCAGGAAACGAGCCTCCGGAGGAACCTGGGAATCCACCAG
>NW_010122058.1:0-250 GCF_000699245.1 Pterocles gutturalis
GTGTCCCCGCCCCCTGGTTCCGTCCCCTCACCCGTCCCCGTGCCACCTCAGTGTCCCCATCCCCTGGTTCCATCCCCCCTTCACCACCTTGGGGACCCATCACTCGTCCCCGAGCCCCTTTGGCGTCACCGTCCCCTGTCCCCCCGCAGTTCCTGGAGCTGTGCACGCGCCTGACGGAGGAGCACCCCGAGGTCATCCCCTTCCTGTCCTCTCGTCACCAAAAAGCCACCCCGGAGTTCCTCTCCTCGGC
>NW_010122059.1:0-275 GCF_000699245.1 Pterocles gutturalis
CTCTGTTGCTTTTTTTTTCCCCTCAAATTTTCTTTGATTTTCTGCTGGGCGCTGCTATTGCTATTTTTTAAATATTTTCTTATTTCACTCTGTTGCTTTTTCCCCCCAATATTTTCTTTTGGGCTGCTATTGCTATTTTTTTCTTAATATTTTCGCGTTTTGCTCTGCTGCTATTTTTTTTTTCAACATTTTCAATTTTTTTCAATATTTTCTTTTGCACCGGGTCCTGCTGCCACTTTTTTTTTTTTTTTAAATTTTTTTTTTTTTTCTCTTTT
>NW_010122059.1:328-536 GCF_000699245.1 Pterocles gutturalis
AAATATTTTCTTATTTCAGTTGCTTTTGATTTTTTAACATTTTTCTTCTTTTGCTTTGTTGCTTTTTTTTTTTGTTAATTTTTTTTTCAAGACTTCTTTTGCACCGGGTCCACTATCACTATTTTTTTAAATATTTCTCCTTTTGCTTGATTTTTTCCAACATTTTCCTTTTTTTTCAACATTTTTCCTCCTTTTGCCCATTTCTTTC
>NW_010122060.1:0-2392 GCF_000699245.1 Pterocles gutturalis
GCCCGCGCGGTGCCGCCCCGCCCCGCCCGCGCTCCGCCGCCGCCATTTCGCTGCGCTCCGACAAAGGGCCGGAGGGAAGCTGCAGGCGCGGTTCTGGCTTTGCGGCCATCCGTGTTTTCGACCTGGGGGTGGTCACCGGGTGTTGACATTCCCTTTGGTATAGTCCTTTCTATTAGGACTATCTTTGGGTCCTTAAACAGTGCCAGGATACTGGGTCAGCAGCTTTATGGTTTCGGGAGAAGATGTTGGCTTTGCTGCGGGTTTGTCGGCACCGCTGTTCCACGGATTGGGAGCTACTGCAGCGGCTCCTGGAGGCACGGTCTAGGAAGCCCTCAAACCCTGTGTGTGCACACACTGTTCTGCTTTTTCAGCCTGACGTAGTCTTTAAATTTATCGTGAATATATATTTGAGGGCATTTTTACTTTGTTCTCACAGGATCATCAAATAAATGCTATTTCAAACATTTGCTATTTGCTATCTCTTTCTTGTTAGTTTTTCCCTGCTTAATTACATATCCATGCAGTACACAGGTTTTATCTGCTGTGTCTGGTTGGTCAAGTATTTGTCTTTTTTTTTTTTTTTTTTGAGCCTCCCCGTCTTTTCCTTTTTTCCTACTGGGCCTCCATTACTGCAGTGCTTCCTGATCGTAAAGTTTTTGCTTGTTAATTCGACAGCCCTTTTCCTTTGAGCCATCATACATATATATATTTGTTTATTATCTTTTTTCTTCCCTTTTTCTTGAAAGGATTTTCCTGTTCTTTGGGGAGGGGGGGTGTTTTGGGATTTTTTTTCTCTGTCTCTCTGTAGCCTTCTAGTATGCATGTTATTTCATTCAGCTTAGTTCGGCCACCATTTTGATAACTCAGTTTTCACGTGTAGATAGACAGCTCTGTAGTGTTTATATCAGGCTTTATTAATATAACTTGATTTAATTTTACAGAAACAGAAAAGAGCTATTTATCTTTGCGTATCAATCTTAAGGGTGCTGTTGGCACAGATGAAGCTCCTCAGTTTATATCAGAATGACCGTGTGGTCATACACTATTTATCAGTTCATTTACTCTTTGAGAAAAAAAAATCATTTGGTATGCAGCCTTTTTTTCTCCCCCATTTACAGGTTACAGCGTGAATAGAATACAATAGGGAACTCAGTAAAGCTGCTGCATACCTATAGTGTGTTCTTGTTAAGAGGTACTCGTTATTTAGCTGAAATAGGTAAGCTTTAAATGGAATGAATCACTCTGAGTCAATAATTTAGCATTAGGGTGCAGGGGCCGTAACAAAATGTTGTGTGATTTGGTATACTGGTTGTTTAGCATTACTTAGCATGAACAGCTAGATTTTCTGAAGCCTTAGGTTGCAAGCTGTGAACTTTCACCTAGATATGTTTTTGGCTGGGATAGACTTTAACTTTCTTTTTGAAGCTTCTCTTCTTCTTTGTAGCTGGTGCAGTGCTGTGTTTTGGATTTAGTGTGAGAATAGTGTTGATAACACACTGATGTTTTGGTTATCACTAAGTTGCGCTTATCCTAAGTCTAGGACGTTTTCAGTTCCCCAAGCCCTGCACAAGAAACACAGACTAGAAGATAAGGAGGCTACAACTGTCAGCAGAAGCTGCAACTCGACAAGATAAGAACAATTAATGGCCTGCCTGGAGACAGAGTCCAGTAAGGTCTTAGAAGATCACCATCCCACCGAAACAGGGCGTGAGGAGCATGGCTGGGGCGGGTCTATAGACTGTAAGGGTATCATTGACCAGGGATTTCTTTGCTTGGCCTCCCTCTCTGGAGGCACCCAGCTCAAGCTGTTTTAATTTTTTTTTTTTTTTTAAATAAGATTTGATGACTGAGACTCTGCTTCGGAAAACCTAGGGTTTGAACTGCAGGGATAATACCGGACGTCCAAACTACTTTAACAGTTCTTCCCTGCCTATTAGTTCTCTCAGTATTTAATATGCACCTTTTCCCTGTCGGTGATTAGTGTGGTTTTCTCTCAATTTGGATAAATTCAAGTCTTGTTCCCTTCAGGACTGCTCAAAGAATGATTTTTCCTTTCTCATCTGGCACATTTGTTCTCAATCGTGTAATCTTTTGCGTATTTTTTCTATAGCTCTGCTTTGTTTTCACCTAATGACTTCAAAGGGTGTAAATGTTAGTAGTCTTGTAGATTATCCACTCAGATTATTTAATGGTCTATGTGCTTTTGTGGGAATAGGTGTTCTGCCTTGCAAGCTGCCCTGCTCACCTTTCATTCCTAGTGCTGACTGGCACTTTGTCAAAAAGTCGCAATCTCTTTTAGCATCCATTTCTTGCTACTTCTGCTTCACTAGATCTCTTTTTTTTTTTTTTTTTTGTGGCATTTGTTGTGCAGCTAATTAATTTAGCCTTTGCT
>NW_010122061.1:0-204 GCF_000699245.1 Pterocles gutturalis
GGTGAGCCCCCAGCTGCGGCTGCAGCCTGCTCCCGGGGTCCCCACAGCCTTGTGGCCCTTTGCCCGAACATCCCTGCATCCCCGTGTCCCCACAGCCCTCCACCCCGACACCCCTGCATCCCCTGCATCCCTTCCCTTCCTCATCCCTGTGTTCCTTTGCCCCAGCATCCCTGCGTACCCACAGCCCCTACATCCCTGCATCCT
>NW_010122061.1:355-562 GCF_000699245.1 Pterocles gutturalis
GCATCCCACCCCTACATCCCTGCATCCCTTCCCATCTTCACCCCTGCATCCCTTCATCCCTGCTCCTCATCATCCCCAATTCTCTCCATCCCCAATCCCTCCACCCCTGCAGCTCCTCCTGGGGTCCAGACATCCCTGCCCAGCACCCAGCCCCCGGGAAGGACAGGGAGAGATTCCAGTGCCGGATACAACAGGATTTTGAGAGGC
>NW_010122062.1:0-758 GCF_000699245.1 Pterocles gutturalis
TGACCACTATGGGGGGGGTGGGGCACCAGTAAAAACCAGTAAAACCAGTACGGACGGTTCCCCGCCTGCTGCTGTGATGTGAAGGGGAATCTCAGGGCTGCAAGGGGGGTTTTGGGGTGAAATATGGTGGTTTTGGGGCTGCCAGGGGGTTTTTGGGGGAAAAGAGGGATTTTGGGGATGAGAGAGGAGTTGGGAGTCAAGTGACAGGGTTTGGGGGTGAAATGAGGTGATTTGGGGGCTGAAAATTGGGGTTCACCTCATGGGAAGGGTCCAGAATGAGCAATAGGCCCAAAAAAGGGGTTTTGGGGCAAAATGAGGCGATTTTAGGGATGAAAATTGGGGTTTACCTCATAGGAAGGGCCCAAAACAAGGGATAGGCCCCAAAAAGGGGTTTTGGGGCAAAAGGAGGCAATTTTGGGGCCAAAAATTGGGGTTCACCTCATGGGAAGGGCCCAAAATGAGCAATAGACCCAAAAAAGGGGTTTTGGGGCAAAATGAGGCGATTTTGGGGCCAAAAAGTGCGGTTCACCCTACACAGGGCCAAAAAGGGGGGTTTTGGGGTGAAATGAGGCAATTTTGGGGCAAAACCAGGCAATTTGGGGGCTAAAAAGTGGGGTTCACCCCATGGAGAGGCCAAAAAATGGATTTTGGGGCAAAATGAGGTGACTTTGGGGCTGACATTTGGGGTTCACCCCATGGAGGGGCCAAAAAAAGGGGGGGGGCACCCAAAATTGGGAGGATTTTGGGGTGAAACGAGG
>NW_010122063.1:0-232 GCF_000699245.1 Pterocles gutturalis
TCTCCGGCATGAGTCCTTTTCCAAACGGGCTACAGTCCCCTAACAACTGCCTGGCTCTGTCGGGGGCTTCTAGTTCCAATGTGGAGGTCCTCCACGGCTGCATCTTCCTTCACCACGTGGCAGGGGAAATGCTGAGAGCATTCCATTTTCATAATTCTGACCGAGTGCCTGCATGGCTGTCTCCTTCAGCATCTTCCTTCTCTCTCAGCTGAAGGGCTTCATCGGCTCCCCC
>NW_010122063.1:460-3171 GCF_000699245.1 Pterocles gutturalis
AATTCAAGCAGTTTCTTACACAGGCTAGGTGATGGTGCCCTTCCCCAACTTCCCCCTCTCCCACCCCTTACCGGGTGGGGGGAGGAGGGGGGGGAAAGGGGTGAATTGTTAAGAATCACTTAAAAAGGAGCCACCACTGTAACCCCTCCCTTGCCGCCAGCAGCAGACTGGAGGCTAGGGGAACTCTTAGCAGTTGCTTAAGGAGCCATTACGCCCCTCCCTGCTACCAGACAAAACCCCCCCCACAAAACCATAAGATCTGCTTATTGCACTGTATGAGCTTTTCAGGTATTTCCTGAAGAACGCAGTCCCTCACTTAGTTCAGGTGGTCAAAGTCAAACTCTTTGATTTTCAATATTTGACATGGTTCCCCAAATACTGCCTTATAGATTTCCTTCCTCACTTTTTAGCTAGCTTTGGAAAATAAAATAGTATTTCTTTCTCAGATGCCCCTTTTTCTCTTACACATAAGGGAGGTTGAAGTGGCAAGGAATGATTACTTCAAGCATTCATAAGAACCTCTGTAAGGGAGAGAAACTTATTACCATTTAGAATATTGTATTAAAGAATAAAAATGTTCAGTAAGTTAAGAATTTACCTCTATAATACTAGCCTAGGCTTGCAGCTGATTGGGAAATTGCTGGACTTTGTCTGCCCATGGTAGATAGACAGCTGTTTCATATGGAAGAGTTAAAATTGTGCTCCTTGGGACACGCCAATCACCAGTCATTCAGATCATATCATGCATCTTTCAGCAAGTCATAAAATGGAAAATTCCATAGAACTGATGAAACCTAAACCAAAAATCTGCTTCAAGTAAGTGCTTCAGTTGCCAGGTTTTTATATTTCTAAAATAACTCTAAAAGTAAAATTATCCTTTAGCACTTAATTAAAGAAGTTATTAATATTTTAAAATTGAAACTCAGCTTTATCAAAAAATATTTTATAGGTATGTGTTGCTCATTATTAAATGTGTCAAGCAAATGCTGGTCGTGATCATTCAGTTCCAGATATTCTTGGAACAGATTAATGGAATTTTTTGACGCAGAACTCCGTGAATTGCATATTCCTTCCAACTATAATAATAACACAGAAATGAAGAAAATCTGCTTAGTTCTTTCCTTCTGTTTTTGTAGACAAAGTTGTCAGATTAACGTGCCAGGTTTGATGCTAGAAAGGTATAGTTTATAAAACCACCAAATTTTTCCTCTCATCACATGCTCTTTGATTCCAAGTAGTGTGAAATTATCTTTGTGGATCTTTGGGAAATACCAGTTTTAACATTTGCAAAGCTTCTGGAAACTCTGGACAATTGTGATCAAAATGTTACCAGTTGGATGTTTTTTAGAAATTCTCTGCAGGTCAGATTCAGACAGTTCAAGCTCCACATGAGGTATTATCTCATTCACTGTCTTGATCCAGTTCCCCTCTAAGAGCCACATGTGAGCCCTTCAAAACTCTTCAAAGTTGCTGTCACCCTTACTCACTTACCACCAGGAATTAGGTGAGGAGCTCTGTGAATATTCACCATGAAAAAAATTATTTAGTATTCTAGTGTGGCCTTTGAATTTAAAGTACATCTGTTATGTCTTTTTCCCTGTAGTACCCACACACCCCATCTTTTTTGCATATTGTGGACATTTGGCTACAAATCTGATGAACATTTTCACACATTAGATTTTTTAAATGGACAGGTTTAAGTGTACTTCAATTAAAAGTGTTTTTGCAAAACTGCATTTGTGAAGCCATTTTAATAGTCACACAGCTGTTCTGTGAAACGTAATTCTAGCAATTATAACAAACTATACAAAGTTTACATTTTAAAGAAATGACTCAGTGTTCCTTGCACAAGCAAAGGAGCATATGTGTTAGAGCATATATGTTATCTTGGAGGTTGAATATAAATTTGTCAAAGGTGATTAAAATAACTATTGATGATTCTTCAGCTTTTCCTTTTTCAGAGGTCTCTTGAATGATGTGTTCCTTAGGGTTTAGCAACTGCTTTCCATCTCCATCTGACACTTGGTGCACGAGCAACAATAATGAACAGGTAATATGTTGCGGGCAATGCCATACATTGCTTGCATTTGGAACCATCTACATTGTGCAGTTCAACATCGGGCAGAGAGCTGTGCTGCCTCTGTCTATACAGCACTGCTGGTGATACACATAGAGACCAGCCTGAGTTACAAAACCAGCTGACAAAAACTAGCTCAGGGGTAACCACTCACCCCTGCTTCAAGTTACTATTTCCAGAAATACCAGTTCAAGGTATCTCTGCATGGTGTAGTATTATATAGGACGGATATATCCAGAAAAAAAATCCATTGGAGAAAGCACATGCAACAGAAGTCAGCCCTAAGTCATCACAGCATCAGCACAACTCAACTGCTTGCATTTCTTTTGCTTATGAGCTGAACTAGAGAATGCCATAGTGTGATGGGGTTAGCCCTTGGCTGGGGGCCAAATCACACACACCCACTCACGCAATTCCCCCCCCATCTGAGGATAGGGGGGAGTATTAAAGGGGTAAAGGGAAAAAAGGACTCGTGGGTTGAGATAAGGACAATTTAATAACTAAACCACAATAATATTGAAAATAATACTATATACAAATATACAAATGAGTGATACACAGTGACACTGCCCCTCCCCCCCACCAGATGATAAAGACTCATCCCGTTCCGGCTAACGATCCCGGAGCAGGGAGA
>NW_010122064.1:0-273 GCF_000699245.1 Pterocles gutturalis
TCTCTATAAAAGCAGTGAGGGAGCGAGTGAAGCAGCCTTGTCCAGGGATGGGCAGTGAGACAAAATCAGCTTCTTCTCCCTGATCTCACTGGGCCTAAGCAGCAAACCCAGTGGCAGACCAGGTATGTCTCACTGAGCGAAAATACCCAACATTACAGAAATCATCATGTATTGCTGAGCCCTGGCAGTCCTCATTAGAGGTTCTCAATATGTTTGCAGACTCTCCAGATAACTTGCCAGGGCACTTCTAATAGCACGATAAAGCCACGCTGA
>NW_010122065.1:0-15105 GCF_000699245.1 Pterocles gutturalis
CTCCCCGCAGCCGCTCCGCTCCTCCTCGTTTCGGAGGGATGCCGGTCTGCAGGAGTGTGTGTGTCTGTGCCGGAGCCGGGGGAGGAGGAGGAGGGTGCTCCGGACAGGGCAGCTAGCCCAGTCCTTTCCGAGAAGTTCAGATGCGTGAGTTTTGTCTGTGCTGCAGCGCTTTGCGCTCTTTTGTAGGGGCGATGATCTAGGAAATGAGAAGTCATTGCAGCGCTTCGCAGTTCGGGTGAAGTTTGGAAGACGTTGCACTTTTTTTTCTTTTTTTATTTTATTTTTTTTTTCGTTCCTCTTTCTATTATTTGTGAATTAAAACCTCGACTCTGTAAAGTTTTTTTTGTTTTTTTTTTTTGTAGTTTGAAATAATAGGTTTTGGAAAAGCAAACCACAAGCGCTTTAGATCCCTCCTGTCAAAAGAAATACAGTGTTGCTGTACTTCAACTGCTTGTTAGCTTCAAAGTGTAAAGGCTGTATGCCTAAGTAATTCAACAGTTTTTAAAAGTGCGATTCCTTCCATAAATGAAAGGCTAAAGAGATTAATTGCTTTAGAAAAGGAAGGAGGGGGAGGGAAGAGAAGACTGCTAATCAAAACCAAGCGATTTCCTTAGAAAAGGCTTTAAACAACTATTTAAAATATGTGCTAGCCTAGGAAAAATAGTGAAATGGAAAGTCAGGGTATCTTGATACCACAGGAAAGGAGAGCTTGCCAAGAATATCTCCAGTGTACCCTCAATCTAAAAGTATCCTGTAGTGCTTTGATTGTTGTATTTACTTTGTGCAGCCCATCTTCTGCCCTCAGCTCTGCGTGAAGCAGTAGAGCACCTGGTATAGATTGTGGTTAGCAGAAGAGGGAGAATGTTCCTTTCTCTCTTAGATTTTTTTTCTTTCCTCTTTTCCTGGCAGAGCACTATTCAGGACGGGGGTGAAGAGGTAGAAGAGGGAGCTGTTTACCATGTCACCCTGAAAAAAGTGCAGATTCAGCAGGCTGCCAACAAAGGAGCAAGATGGCTAGCGGTAAGTAAAGCTGGCGTTGTGGTATTTTGGAAAGCTGCTCATGGACTTTGGAGCCTGTTCCAGGGCACTGAATTCCATGCAAATTGTTTTGATATTAACTTTTAGCGCTGACTGCTCTCACTATTTAAAAAAACCCAAACTAAACCAAAACACTGAAGTTGTCTGTCTGGGTCATCTGAAATAACTCTCTTAATATTGAATCTTCCTTGTTTCTTGATGTGTAAAAAAGATTTGACCATCTGTGGCCATGGGCCAGATGATACTTAGTGCAGAAATAAGGATCTCAGGTTATGGCATGAGAAGTTGAACACTTAACAGTTATGTCAGACTAGGCTGTGGCTCACTTCTGCTGTGAGGAACCTGTCTTTGGTCTCCCAAACAAATAGTCATGGTATTTTGACTAATGAAGGTCTCTGAAAATTTATCAGAAACTTCCTCAAAACTTAAGTGAATATAGGTTTGGGGTTTATTGTTGTATTGTTTTCTCAGCCGGATGAAAATTTGTCTGCATTTCTGCAGAACGTAAGAACTTGGTTTGATGTAGTGTCCAGGTTGGTGTCTTAAAGACTTTTTAAACTGCCCTGAGATTTAATTAAATAATTTTCTTAGAATCATAGAATCATTAAGGTTGGAAAAGACTCAAGGATCATTAAGTCCAACCATCTTGTGAAGTTCCATGACATAAAGCAATACAGCAGTGCTGAAACCACAGTCAAGAAAAAGAAGCAAATTCTGCCCTGCATACAGATAGTGCTTAGAATCTCCCCTTCCCATGTTTCCAAGAAGTACACAGGGTTCTAATCAGAACAGATAATTTCAGATCTGCTTCCTTTGAGTGGCAGATTTCCCATCTCTGCCTCCTGTTTTTACCAGGAAAAATACTAGAAAGTATTTTTGAGCTCCTGTAAATTTTCCAGCTGGTGGTTTTGTGTAAGAGGTATAGATAATTTTGAATGTGTCTGTGTCCCATAAGTGTAATTTAGAAAAAGGTAATTTTTTCCTGTTTTGACTATATTGTTTCTTGTATGTAGAAGGAGTTTGCCAGGACTTGGTCATATTCTCAAAGGAAGAGCGCATGTGTGTTCCTAAGATCATCACCACAGCTGATGGTGCCGATCTTAATTGGAGGAGAAGGGATTGCAAGGTCACGAAGGTGACTTTTAGCTTTCTGTGGTTAGCATTATTTTTTTCAGTTAGGAATGGAGCCCTGTTTGTGGGGAAGGAGACAATGTGTCAGAAGTCTGCACCTGTTCCGGGCATAAATTGGTGACTTCGGCTTCCAGACTGGCCTCTTTCATGAGCAAAAAATCTCGTCCATATTATTTAAAAATATTTTTAAACATATGGGCTGTTTGTTTCCCTTGAGCTCTTTAGAACATAAAGCATTTTAAGCTCTTTTTGTGCTCTTGTTTTATTAATGGCTTTGCTGTGGTCCCAAAGTCAATAAACAGCCTCTAACCCAGAACATTATTTATGAATAGCCATCCCTGCCCACAGCAGTTTTGCCTTGAAAAGTATAATCGTCATCAGGTGACTTTTTTTGTTTTTAAATCTGGAGCTTATAGGGTTTTTATGATGTTATTTTTTTTCCTATGCTTTGAAATTCATAGCATTAAATTAATAAGCTGTTGGATTTATCAGTGTTGGTCTTAATTCTTTTGGTAGTGGTCTGAGTCAAGCTTAGGTTGGAGACTCAAGGTCAACTGAGGAATATGGGAACAACTTCTTTGTACATCAGCAAGTTCTGAGCCTTCTTGTAACAAATATGGTACCTCTGTTACTGGGTTTACTTTTTAAAAAATTCTTTTTCCGTGTCAGTTTGTGTCCTGTAAAGGTCTACTGAGCAGTTTGACCGCCTGGGAGGCACTGAGCTGCTCCTGGTTTATTGGTGCAGATCGAGTTCCCCATGGCCAGGTCTTTTAAAACCTTGATGTTGCATGTGGCTGTTAGATATCGTATGGTTTCAGAGCAGGGGTTTGATCCAGTGGTTCCAGAGTGTTTAGTTCTTAGGGAGGCTGCATTTGTAACGTGATTTGGTGGCTTTTCAGGCAAAAAGCATAAGGTGGTGAAATATGTCATGTCTCTGAGAGAAATGAAGATCTAACTGAAAATTTTGTAGACCCTGTGTTGAAAGGAAGATAAAAGGTGTTATTTATTCTGAGGGTCTTGGCATTTATTAACAATACCTTTCATTACTGAGAAGCTTGAAATCTTACTTAAATATGTTCTTGTGCAGTTAGCAGTAAGTGAAAGAACGTAGTTCTTTCATGTTTCAGGATGTCTAATAAACCTTTCTTAAAATCCTCTGTCCTAAGAACCCATCCAGGGTTCTTGAATGGTTGGCCCTGTTATGGGAGAATGGTCTGTTTAAAAGCCAATCTAAATATAGAAATGTCTTTCTTGCGTTTCAAACTTCTACAATTAATAGAAGAAAAAGACAACCACACTGTGGCTTACACAGTCATCCACAGTTCCTTAACTTTCAAAAGTATGAAGCTTTTGTATTAAACTTAAAGCTAAAAAATTTGGTGTTAATATTAAATGTCAGAGCATGCCAATAACAACTACTGCTTTTGTCACCAAATACTTGGTCACTAAGTATTTAGTGAAGCTTAAGACTTCAAGCACTGCAGTATTATGAACTATTAAAGGCTAATATTAGTAGCTAAGCATTGTGATAGGTGCTGCACAGAAGCACTATCCTGACTAAAAAGAACTTACAGACTAAATAGCAAATGAGGCTTGTCTGCACACGTATGCTGTCTCAGCTGATGACTGGTATCTGAGGCAGTGGATCAGTTTTGCAGCAGTCTGTAGTGTTTTTTTTTGTTTGTTTGTTTTGTTTTGTTTTTTTTTTTTCCCAAGTTATTTGTAGACATCAAGGCAGTGGAGCATCTTAACAAAACTTCAAGTCAAATGTAACTTCTGGAGATGATGAGAGAGAATACCTCCCTCCCTAGCAGGATAGGTTCAACAAGAGAAAGTGTGAAGGCATTTATTGAAAATGAAGTAGGTGTCGGTGTCTCCAGGGTAGGCCTTGAGAGGTCTCTGGGATCTTGAGAGAGATGTGGGGTTTGGGAACAAGCCATGAAGGCCACGGGAACTGAGATACACGGCCTAACTTCCTTCTGAGAGAGAAGGATGGAGAAGTCAAGGTTTGTATAGAGGGATGGCACGCTCAGAAGAGGGGATGAGGAGGATGTTTTCTGCAGCAGGCTGCTGAATGGGTGTTCAGTGTTGTTTTGAATTACGTCAGGCTAAAGGCATATCAGTAACTGCAATCAAAGGTTTGAGAGGGCAGCAAGGAATTTAATGATGTGGCTAGAAAGAGAGGGTTGTATTTTAAACCTATGACACAGAAAGAACCTAAAAAATGAGATTCAGCTTACCTCTGAGGATGTAAAGACAGTGTGCAGGGAGGCTGGCACCCTATGTGTCAGACAGGATGGTGCTATTGTCCATGGAGAAAAGATAAAGTAGCAGCAAAGACAGGTGAAAAGCTCAGAGTTCTGTGGGGGTTTTGATCTTGAACTGACAGCCAGGAACCCCTGAAATGAAACAGACAAGCTGAATCATACTGTGGCCCGAAGCAGATAAAAACAGTAAGGCAGTCTCTGTAAAAGTAGATCAGCTCGTAAACAACTGAATTTCTGTTGCCAAGAGCAGTTTGCTGACAGAGAATGAATGGTGTTGGAAAAGGTGAACTCCCATCAGTGGTTCATTGTTAACAGTACACTGAAAAGTAGAGTTAGTTGAAAGAGAAAGGAAAAAGCAGCAGGTAGAGAAATCGTGGTGGGGGGAATGCTTAAGAGGGGAGAGGCTGAAAGAGATGTTGACTAGGAGAGTGACGGGACTATGGGAGGGAAAAGGTACAAGAGAAAGCAGTGTGAGGTGGGATTGGATCCCCTCAACAAATGAGAGGATCGGAGGAGGACCACAGGAAAGAAACTTCTGTACTTGTCGAATGGTAGAAATGAGAATTGTTCAAGGGGTCCTTTGCGAAGAGGAACAAGGGCTGGAGAATTTGAGGAGCTGGGGTTGCAGATGTGTAATGAGATTAAGTTGGAATAATGAAATTGCTCAACCGTGGAATGGGCAAAGTTGAAGAAAGAGAGGAAGGAAAAAAGGCCTTTCTAGGGAAGAGAATTGGCCTGGTGACTGTGTTTGTGCCAGGTGACAGTGGGTGCGTACACTGAAGATGCACCAGGGCTAGGGACTAGCAGAACGGGCCTTGCAGTGATGGAAAGAGAAAAGAATGAATGGTGTAACGCAATAAGGCAGGAGTAAAATGGATAACCACATAAATAGCAAAGAGGCAAGTGAGGGGGTGGTTCAAGGCTTCCCAGATGGACGAATGTTCTTGGCAACCGGCAAGAATTGAACCAAGGCAGCGGATGCTATTGCCAGCTGATTCCTTCATCAAATATGACTGATCCAATAGGAGGTGATGCTGCCTCAGTGGGGTTTGCCTTAAACTGTTTTTCAGGAAATGATTAAATTCTGGAGAAAGGTAAGTAGAGTAGGTCTGTGAGATGCTTATCTTTCCAGCGGCACACTTGGAAACTGTGGGAAGTATTTGTCAAATGGCATAGGAAGCTCAGATAGTTGAATGTGTGAGCTTGGAAGTTTGCGAGTCAAAACTGCAAATGCTTGTTTGAATAAGGGAAAAAACTTTCAGAAAAAAGGTGCAAGAATAATAATCTAAAAAGTTTTGTGGTTTTGTTTTGGGTTTTTTTTTTTTTTTTTAGGAATTAAGTTTTGGTAAATAGTGAAAAGCTCTTGTCAGAAGAGAAAGCTGTACCTAGGAGTTAAAATAAGGGTCACCAAAAGTCAAGCTTTACAAAACAAATGAGAGCAAACAGCTAAAGGTTTGTCAGGAAGATAAGAACAAGAAATAAAGTAAGTCTGCTTCACAGATGGAATGAGATAGGTATTAGAGTTAAACTACATGTAATCCAAAAAAACCTAAATAAATTTTTGCCTATTTTCTGTGATAGTAATGATGGCACATGGGGCTTTCACTTTTCTTCTCTTTGTCTAAGAGCTTGATGTGTGCCCACACTGGGCAGCTGGTAGTGTCCACTCCAGAACTAGAAAGGAACTGGCGTATGAAGTTATAATCAAGCAGCAGGCAGTTTTAAACCATCTGTCAAGTCAGAAATGACATTGTATGACTGGAGAATAGTAGTAGTGCCTATACTTGGGGTGAGGGAGATGTGATCGACGTACGTAGGAGCTATTTGTCTTGCAAAGATAACTGATCTTCTGGATTAAAAAGGCTGTGGATTTAATCTGTTTGTTTCAAAGTCTAGTCTTGAAATCACTCATAAAAACATTAGCCTCTGGAGGAGGCAGGTGAAGGGTCAAGGCTCTGTTGAAGAAGAATTGCTGCTGCAGCTCAGGCTGAAAGAGGGGCCACTGCTCTGGAGATAGGTGCCTACAGGAGCTCTGTGTGGGTCAGTCCTGCAGCTGAACTGCTGTCATGTGTTCATTAGGGTTAGTGACATGAAACAGAAGCATGCTGACAAAATCTGATCATCTGGCAGGGGAAGAAAACACCTGGAGGATGGAAATCTCCTACAGGCTGACATTCAGGATGGCTGTAACTGAAGTGGGTTGCAATTAAGTAGCACAGGATGCAAAGGCATATTTGTGAATGAATTAAAATAATTTCTGCTATAGGATGATATTTTTCATCCTTGTCCCTTCCAACTTTGGGTGTATTAGTCAATCACAGGATACATGAGCCACCAGCATGATGCAAAACAGAAAAGGCAAACGTGATGCTCGGTTGCTTTAGATTATTGCCAGCAGGGATGGGAAGTGTGAATGAACCCCCTTGTAGAGTGCTGTGGCTCACAGTCTGTAATTCTGGTCATTTTTGAGAAAGCTGATTTAAACTGGAGGGGAGAAAGGAGAGGACTTTTGGAATCATCAAGAAAATTACGAATATGTCTGATTATGATCCAAAGACTTAGTTAGGTTAACAAAATTAAGATTTAGGGAGTGTATGATTGATACCTATAAAAAAACCAAGAAGTAAGCACAAGGGAAGGAAAAGAACCTTTCACACCAGCTATAGACTGGTGAAGAAGTTGTTAGAAATTATAAGAAAGTTTCAAATCATCAGAGCAATGAGGTAGTGGAGTGGAACTCCAGCAAGAATGAAGGAAGCAAAGAACTCAATAGCATCGACATTGGAGCTGGATCAGTTGGTGAGGAAGATTATAAGGTAATTTCCTTTAACAGCAGAACACAGCATCCTCCAATTGTATGTTTCTAAGCCAAGAGGAAATATATAAGAATAAGAAAAAGTGCAGCAAAGGGGAGGATTGGGGTAAATCATTGGTATGGAAGTTGCCTTTTTGAGGGGAAAAATGTGGGAGTTTGTGACAAGAGAAAAAGAGATCCAGATGTATAATCAGAGAAAGGGAAGTTGGTTGTGCAGAGCTGGTTATGTGTAAGAGATGAAGAAGAGAGGAGAATCCAGAGAAGAGAGACTGCAGAGGGGAACACTGGGAAGCAGATGTTTTGTGGTAGATGTCCACCATAGTCTTATCCAGGCTGATGAAGAAAAGGTGTAGCTGCAAAGCCTTGGTTAATTCAAGGTAGACAGCGGTGGTGGTCTCTTCTGCTGCTGGAGAAACCAATATGGGAAGAGGAGGTTGGTGTCAAATTTTAGATTTGAAGTTGTCGTTCTAGAGGCAGTGAGAGAAGGGCAGGTGGGAGTAAGGAGTACAGTGGGGAGGGAGGGAGGTGGATGAAGGGAGCGCCTCATTTGTGTGTATGTCTGAATACTCACTGGGAAGCAGAATATGGAGAAGTGGATGCAGAAAAGTAGCAGAGAGGTGTTATAAATGTTGGTGCGGGACTGGAGAAGCAGGAAGGAACAGTGGTGTAAGAAGAATAGAGCGGATGTAGTGCTGCAGAAAATGGGCAGTGAAAGGCGGGGGTGTGGCATGGGCAGATGGACAAGATTACAAAATCAAAAGCAACCGAGTTTTTAAAATACTGTGAAGGGACTTTATCTCCCTCTTAAGTGCTTCGTCTTACCCTTCCAGGGGTTAAGGAAGGGTGGGTGACCAGTGTCCAGCCCTTGAGCAATCTGAGGGAAGCAGAGAGGAATGGGTTTTTGAGACAGGAGGAGCTTCTCAGCGCTTGCAAATATTTTTCCTATTGGAGTCGGTTACATGGGAAATGGTGAGGAAGAGACCGGCACTCCGCCTCTGGAGTTTTTACTGGGGCAGGTCGCAGGAAATGTAGCCAGGATGGGGAATTCCATGGAGCCTCTGGGCACCAGAGGAACCCTACAGAGACTGTATCTCCACATCTTAAATGATAAGCTTTCAGAGCCAGTCCTCGAGCATCAAGTTCCTTCCTCTACTGGTGGATGACACAGACTGCTCTTCCTTTGAGTCTTAAAATATCCAGATAACAGAGAAATCCTGTGCTCCCTCATGGCTGCTGCCGCCTGGTTTTGTTAGTCATTGATTACCTGTGTAGAGCAGATTTTTAGAAACATGCTTTTTCTTTGTGCTTGCTTTTTTTGGGCACAGCTGAAATTGTGGCTCTGGGGTTTGTTCAGGCAGAGATCAATTCAAAACCTTACTTGTCTCGGGATGTCTTTAACGCTGTAGCATTGGGTGTATAGCAGCACGTGTTCTTTCAAAACTATAAACAAACAGCTGGAGAAGGGTGCTTTAAATGCCTCCAAAATTCTGAAAGGGGAAAAGCCAAAAAGCATGAAATCTATCATTAAATATTTTTGTGTTTTCTTAACACTGGTACTGTTTGATAAGTACTTTTTCTGAGAATTTTGTGGTGTTTTAAAAACGAATTTTGAGTGATTGTCATGCACTGCACACTGCATATGACCAAAAGTTTGGCTTCTGAACACCTCTACAGTCACACACATTGGCATGCAGCTTGTGTTGGAGGCTTCAGTCAGAAAAATATTACAAAAGCTTCTCTCTAACTAATTTGTATCCCAGTTAGGACCAGTTGGGAACTTCTCTTAGACTCAAACAATAGGTCAGAAAAGAAGATTTAGTTTGGATTTTTTTCTTTCCAACACTGACCTTCTAAATATGGTTTGAGATTTAAGTGGTGCCTGGAACCATCAACATTTTTGGAACATGCAAAACTTTAAATTTTCTCTGAGCCTGCTCCTGCCCTCCCATATGCCTTTCTGAGCCAGCTTTGTGATTTCTTTTTTATGTTACCCTTAGTTCCCAGATGTTCTGGTCAAGTGTAGCTTTGTGTGCAACCAGCAGGCAAGGACTTGCCTGATCTTTGTCCTTGCTGCAGCTTGCTGGTTTGTCTTTTGATTTATAGCATATGTTGGTCCCTTTTGGCTAAATCAGACTCTCTGGAATCAGGTTCCTGCACCCTGTCCGAAGTGCCCAGACCAAGGCCAGGGTGTAGTTCTGATTGTACGTTTGGCAGAAGCAGCAAAGCAGTTCCCAAGGAGTTGAGAGGCTCCCTAGAGAAACTGGGTTGCACTGTTGTCCACTGTGAATGCCATCTTCTCTGAGCAACTGTCTTGGAGTTGGAGAAGGAAGAAGGATGGGGTGTGCTCACGTTGATTTTGCATGGCGGAAGATGTATGTCAACTGCTGGAGACCCACAGAGAAGTTATATAGGTGATTTCAGAGCAAATCAAATCATTTTACCTGCTCACAGGTACATAGTTCCCCAGAGAAAGCCTGGGCATCTCATTTAGCTTGTCTTTGGTTTTGAGTATGTGGTGGGTTGACCTTGGCTCTTTCCTCCTGTCCTTCCCTTCAGCTGTGGGCGTAACAGTACCATAGCATCATAGCCCTTATTAATGACTTCTTGTGGAATATTTTTCTCCTTACTTCCTGGTTCAGGCACAGATCTCTGCTCCAAGGATATCCCAAATAGTACTCTTCAATGTGGCCATCAGCTGGGTAATACAGGCTGTGTGTGGAACAGATACTCAAAAAATTTGAAAACTGAGCTTATTATGAGTTTTTAAATGGAAGCCTGAAAGATTGTCTTTTACTTTTCCAGTTCCAAAATGTGTAATTAGAAGGGTTTTAGAAGGGCTTCGTAGCACAGTATCATGCTCTCAGTTGAGTTTAAAATCTCCCATTCCAAGCTGCCAAAGGGTGACGGGATGGCAGTGCTTTAATCTTGCAATGTTGTTAACATTGAGTCGAGGCTGTAGGATAGTTCTGCGAGGCCACACGCAACTAGGGAGAGAGACACAGGCAGCCTCCCTTCCTGTAGGGCTGTGCACAGGCATCTCTTGCTAATTATCATTATGTTAAGTGGAATAGCAAGAGGTAAGGGAAGCCTCTTGAACAAAAGTTGCTAGTGACTGCACTGGTTGCATGTGACAGCATTTTGGAAATCTCACAGCCAGCCTGCTTATGTATGAAAACTTGCCTTTGGCATGCTTTCAGTTCACCTGTGACATGTAGGACTCTAATGACAACCTGTACTATAATAGATCTCCACTGAGAATTCCTCTGAGAGCCAGGATGCCTGGCCTTTTAAACTATGCTTCTTGGTTGGCAGGGTTCTCCCTGAATTGTAGCATCTGACCTGTCTTTCTGCTAACATCACTGAATGTTATCTTGCTTGCTTTTTCAAGAAGTGCTGAAAGGAATAACCAAAAAAAAAAAAAAAAAAAAAAAAATCAGCTCGTTCTGCAAAGAAACTGGCATTTTTTTCCCCCGAATGCTAGAAGACCTAGGTCACTTGTTGGGTTAAAGAAGTGTTGGCAAGGAATATGGCTATGTGTCATCGGAAAGCCTGAGAGAAGCAGCATGTGAACTGGACTGAGAAGAATAAAGAGAATAGCCCTGGAGAAACCATTAGTGTGGGTTTTGATGTTTTCATTTAAGAAAGAGGCTGATGCATTGCGAGCGTGTTAGTCACGCTTGGGTCTAAATTTAACCTTGGTAAAGCTAATTAAAGATATGTTTATTGTCAGAGTGTAAATCCATGTTTTGGACTTGGATCTTTCAGTAGTGCTGTAGGAATCTGTTTTCTAAATGTATAGCTTCATAGCTTCCTATAGCCAGCACCATAAGGGGGTACAGCTCTGTGAAGGAATGAGCAAAAAGTGATCAAATCATGGCTTAGCCTCTGGAGGAGAATGGGGTTACCTTGTGTGAAAGGCATAAACGAATGCCAGCTCAGTGTGAATCCTCTTCTTGCTCATCTTTGTGCAGCCAGTGCACAGTATCTTGTAAACCAGAGGCAAAATGTGTGTGATGTCTCAGGATTGCTTATCACCCCAGTAAGATAGTATCAGTGATTGTAAAACATTATCTTTATTCCTAAGACCTTTTTTTTTCGTTAAAAAAATGCAGAGCAGTGTCCCTCTTGCATCGGAAATGTTGTGTTCTTAGGGGATTGCTCAGACAGCAGCAAAGCTGTTTGATAGACCACTCTTTGAACACTGGGATCATACTTCGATATGTTTTATTTGCATACTTTTCTGTATCTCCTCATAGTTAATAGATACATCTCAACCTTTTCCTAAAGGGCTGAGCAGTAGTTGTCTCCTGGAGTCATTGTGGTTTGCGCCTGCAGTCTCCCAGAACTTCTTTTGCCCTTGGTTCACCCTCGAATCCTCTCTTTTCGTGTTCGGTTGCTGTACAAGCGCTCGAGAAGCGACCTGTAGTTCTTCAAGGGTGGTACACCAGCATGGAGGTTTACATTGAGGGACAAACTGTGTGTTATGTTTTCACACCTTTGAGAATAAGAATTTTATTGCGACGTGTAAGACTCTGGGGTTTTTTGTTTGTTGTTTGGTTGTGGTGGTTTATTTGTTTTTTTTTTTTTTAATGAAGTTTTAAAGCTATAGTGAGCAATTCTATGCTTTGGACATACAAATCCATTTACTGCTTATGGAAATCACTCCACTTTGGACACAAATGAACTCATGCTAGCGCCTGAGTACAACTGCTCTGTAGTTCAGCTCAGCACCGTGCCACCAATAATTTAGGGACCGTGAGGAAGGTGAAAACATATCCAAGTGAAATTACAGTGATCTTGCATTCTTACAGTGTCTTACATCGAAATAACTTCCAAAGCATGGTCACAAATTTTCGCCAGACAGACCATGTGAAATACATCGTAATGTAACATAGTACAAACGTATGAATTAGGTGGGGCTTAAAGCTCAGCAGTGATGCTGTGGCCTGGGATTTGGTAGAGTTCCCCTTTATTTGGAGAGATGGGAAAGAGAGGAAAATAAAGTGTTTCTGGGACAACGTGACTTTAAAATTTTTTGAGGTTGCTGAAGAGGTTGAAGCATTAGAAAAAGTTCAGAGGGAGATGGATTAGCTGTCAAAGTTGCATGGTAATATTTATTTAGTGGCTTCTTAGCAGTATCACATGGATATCTTCCCCACATGTGGCATATCTGCCACAAGGAGCAGCTACTTAACAGTGCACAGCAGCACACTGAAACAATTTAGGACCAGAAATGAATTAATTAAAACCACCTGGGGAGAAGACCCAAACTTCTGAGAGTCCAGAGTTCTGTGGAAGCATTTGCCCACTGTGCAACAGCAGTTGTGAAAGGAAGATCAAATATTAAGCTGTGGCGGGGAAGGGGGGAATGTAGTGAAGCTTAGAAAATACTACAAAGGAGAGTACAGTAGCACCTCACTTGTTCCTGATGCTTGTTCCCTCATCTCAAAGATCAGGGAACTAGAAGAAGGATCCACAGATGGGAAAGGACTGTCGGCATTTGGAGACACTGAAAAGGTGAGGACTGGTAAATTTGCATCTTGGTGCAGTGAGGCTTCACGTGCAGGTTTAACAGTAAGTGCATTTGTTAAATCTTTACGGGACTGGGGCTTGATACTGGCAATGAATAGGAAGATACAGTGAAGGCATTTAAAACAGTGAGTGGAGAGGGGACACTTTATCTCCAGGGAGTTTTTGGTGGATTTGAAAGCAAGGTGAAAAAAAAGGGAAGAAATGTGTAATTTTACATTGTATGTAATTAACCTGAAGGACTTGCTGCTGGAAGAAGTAATTGAATCCAGCTGAGTCTAGAGGGATTGAGAAAGGATTGGACATTTGTATAAATAATAAGAACAAATGCATGAATACTGTATGAGATTTAAAACACAAGACATGTACAGTTGTTTCTTTACCTTCCTCTGCAGCATCTGGCCATTGTCAGAGGCAAAAACCTCTAGTTTAGTTTAAAATGACAATTATTATGTGTTGCTGTTTATAAAGTTGGGGTTTCAATTTGTTTGCAGCAAATATTTAACGAGGCAGAATAAAATTGAACACAGGCACTTGTAAAAAGAATCACGAGAACTTTAATGTCCAGAAGATGTCAGGGCCATATTGCAGCATAATATGGGAGTTTGTTGTGGGCCTGTTTTCCAGCAGTCCTGCAACCTCCTCCTGGTCAATGAGAACTCTGGGTGCTCAGATCCTGCTTTTTTTTTTGTGATAAAAACAAAGATTGTCTTCCTTGCTGTTTTAGACTCTGCGAATGTAGGAGTTGTGTGGGTTGCCCTTTGCTTTACCCCATTCAACTTCATAATAGCCACTTTAAAAATAAGGGAGCTAGAACACAGTATGGTACTCTCCATGTGGTCTCATCAGACCTTTTATGCTGTGGAAGAATAATGTCCTTTGACTTGCTTTGGTACCCTTTATTTTTACTTTTCAGAATTGTTTGCTTTTTGTTGCCACTTCCAAGTGTTGTGCTGAAAGATTTAATGTTTTTCCTACTCTAACCCTTCAGATCTTTTCTCCGATCTGTGTGCCACAGTGTGACCCTCGAGGGTCATACTTTCAACAGACTTTTTTTGCTGGGCTCTTACATTTATCTACATTTAGTTGCATGAGCCATCTGTTGCCCATCAGAGTGTAGCTGCCCTTGAACAGCTTTGGCAATCAAAACGAAGCTTTGGCAATCAAAACGAAGCTTTGGCAGCCCCTGCCTTAGGTGTGGAGCTTTCTGCCATTTTGCATGGTAGCAGTCATTAACCTTTTACTTTCTCAGGTTACTGGGTTACAGTTTGATGGTCTATTTACTTGTTCCTCTTTGCCACCTATTTGTGTCCAAATACCAATTTATGTGCAAATTTTTGCAACCGTTTCTGTGCAGCTCAGTCCCGCATCAGTGCAGAAGTCATTGCCTGCTGCAAACACTACTGAAATTTGTGGTGGCAGTCCCTGCTGCCGCTGCTCCACTTGTCTTCCATGACTTAAAAGTAGTGTGAAATCTTCACTGAGAAGAAACTGTTAACTATATGTGATCCTGAGCACGTGAATTATTACATCTAACGGATAATTGTGACACTGGATTCAGAAAGGCACTGCAGCTCAGGAGTCCCCCCGCTCAGTATTTGTTTGCTGATGACTCACCCTGGGGCTTGAACTGACGAACTTATCTTCTTAGGGTTGAATTTCCTCACCTGTAATAGACTTACTATTAATTCTGAGATTTAGTGATCTGAGGAGCGTAGAGGCGAACTCTTGTGCTTTGATACAACTGTAGGGATTCAAACCTGTGAGAGAGAAAACTCTTCTTCTTTTGCTGGACGCACAAAAGAAGTTCTGTAGCAGAGCAAGATCATCCTGATATGCTTTGTGACTATCGTACAAACGTTACCGTTGACATTTTGGAGAGCAATGTGCTCTGCTGCTTAGAGATGCAGAGACTTGGCTCTTCTTCTGATTCCTTCTGTGAAGAGAAAGGGTGTTGGATGAGACACTAGAGTTTGTCACCGCCGTCTTAAAAGCCTTCCAACAGGACCCCCGGAGTCCTCCCCCGAGAGTCCTCCCCCGTGGAGTGGGTTCCTGTGCTGGGCTGGGTTGCTGTACTGGGGTGGGTTGCTGTACTGGGCTGGGTTCCTGTGCTGGGGTGGGTTCCTGTGCTGGGGTGGGTTGCTGTGCTGGGCTGGGTTCCTGTGCTGGGGTGGGTTCCTGTGCTGGGGTGGGTTGCTGTGCTGGGCTGGGTTCCTGTGCTGGGGTGGGTTCCTGTGCTGGGGTGGGTTGCTGTGCTGGGCTGGGTTCCTGTGCTGGGGTGGGTTCCTGTGCTGGGGTGGGTTGCTGTGCTGGGGTGGGTTGCTG
>NW_010122065.1:15138-15748 GCF_000699245.1 Pterocles gutturalis
GGGTTCCTGTACTGGGGTGGGTTGCGGTGGCTTCAAGGCCTCGTGGGTCACCAGCTCACGGCCTGTGGAGTACAATGGCACTGGGCCGCAATGGCACTAATACAGTGTAGGCATTTAAAATGCTTTTGCAGAGTGTTCTTGTTATTATATTCTATTCTTTCACCTATTTTCCTCTTACGTTCTTCCCACCCTTTTGTTCTGAAAGCAGTTGAAAGGATTATTTTCTTTTCCCCTCCCACCCTCTCAGCTGCTTTGTACAGTTGCCTTTCTCCTTACGAAGGCTCAACCTTTCTCCACAGCAACAGCTGCTTCTTCCTTGCTGGGGAGTCCACGTGCTCTTTGTGCAAGTAAACCAACATGTTTTTATTATAAAATAGCATTTTTCTATTGAAGGGTCTAAGAATTATTGAACAGTATGGAATGCCTGAATGCTTTGAGGTGAGTTCAAGTTATAGCTGTTGGGCTTCAAACTGGAGACTTGGGATATATCTCATGGAGTAGCTTAGACTTCCTCTCAGTGACTCCTTCTGACTCTTAAAAATCAGTGATCTGAACTTCTGAGTATCTCTGTATCCTAAAGCAGCAATAGACCATCACAGGGTAAAGAGCT
>NW_010122066.1:0-231 GCF_000699245.1 Pterocles gutturalis
CCACTGCCGGGGGGGGAGTCAGACCCCTCCAGTCGTGGGGTGTCCCCCTCCGTGTCCCCCAGGGTGCAGACGCCATCGACGCACAGCTCCCCCCCGGCCCCAGGGGCAAACCTGTGGGAGAGGGGACAGGAGGGGACGCTGCAAAGTGGGGTGACAGGAGGGATGCTCCAGAGCAGGGTGACAGGAGGCGATGCTCCAGAGCAGGGTGACAGGAGGGGAGGGCCTGAAGGG
>NW_010122066.1:631-956 GCF_000699245.1 Pterocles gutturalis
GTGTCAGATCAGTGTGACAGGGGGGATGCTCTGAAGTGGGGTGACAGGAGGGGATGCTCCAGAGCAGGGTGACAGGAGGGGATGTTCCGAAGTGGGGTGACAGGAGGGATGCTCCAAGGTGGGGTGACAAAAGGGGATGCTCCATGCTCGCAACATGGGCCGCCAGCAGCCCCCCACTGCTGGGAGCCCCCCAGGACCCCCGGGCTCACCTGCGGAAGTGCAGCAGCCTGCAGGTGCTCTCGGGGGGTTCCTCCTCCTCTTCCTCACCCTCGGGGTCCCCCCTGGCCCGGGCAGCGCAGGCGCAGCACCGTGGGATGCTCTTGGG
>NW_010122067.1:0-468 GCF_000699245.1 Pterocles gutturalis
GGTGCAGACAGGGGGTCGGCGCTGAACCCCCACGCAGGGGGCACCTCATGTGTGGGCAGCCCTGTCTGCACGGACCTGCCACCCGCAACCCTGATCTCTGCCTGCCACCCGCCTCGTCCTCAGGCCACTGAGGGATGCTGGGGGACCTGTCCTCCTCCCACTACCTCCTGCAGGGAGTTTCCTGGATTTGGGGGCCATAGTAGCCCTCTGGGATGGCTGCTCAAAACAGGCCCCTCCCTGGGGAGCCCGGCCCCTGCTCTGCACCTTGCCCACTCCCCCTGCCCAGCGCAGCCCTGGGGGCTCAGTGCACCTCGTAGACATAGTCCAGGATCTCCAGGATCGTGAGGATGCTGGCGCCGATGAACAGGCCCATCTGTCCCCCGATGTCCCCTGAGGAGGAGGAGGGGGAGATGGTCACCGGGGGATGCTGTGCAGCCCACGGAGAGCCCGGGGTGGGCCAGTGGGGCT
>NW_010122067.1:574-825 GCF_000699245.1 Pterocles gutturalis
AGCCAGGCTGCAGCCGGCTCCTGCCCTGCGCAGTCCACCCCCAACCTCTCTCTCAGGGCTCCCAGGGCTGAGACCCAGAGCTCCAAGCATTGGGGTCCCACAGGAGAGTGGGGGGAGTCACCAAGAAGTCCAGCAAGGTCGTAGGCTTTCTTCTGCTCAATGGCCTCGTAGTTGAGAGCCTCAAAGAAGATGTCCAGCACCAGGAAGTTCTCCCTGCGGGGACACCGCAGTGCTCAGAAAGAATGGCTGGT
>NW_010122068.1:0-3346 GCF_000699245.1 Pterocles gutturalis
CGCTTTCCCCGCCCCCGCTGCCGGGGGGGTCCCTGCTCCCGCCGCCGGGCTGCAGCAAGGACAGCGGTGTGAACGGCAGAGATACATAAAACCAGCCCAGAAAAATGGACAAAAAAAAAAAAAATCGATAAATTTTTATCAAATACCTATTTGCGGCTTTTGGCGTTTTTCCCCGAGTTGCTCTGGCAGGCTCTGCCAAATTTTCCACATACAGCAGGATTCGGACCTGTTCTCAGCGTTTCTCCAATATCTCGTTAGGATCCATACCCTACCGAGACCCCCAAACCCCTCCCTCTCCTTGCAGCACGAGCATCCCAATAGCTCTCACCCACTGCAAACCCCCGGGACATCTTCCAAAGCCATCAGGCTACCGCAACCCGGGAGCCTCAGCAGTCCGTAGGGGTAGCATCATAAAAATCATGAAAATTTTAACCAAGATGCAACCAAGTCTATAGTGAAAGCCCTGGAGGAGCAGACCCTGGCGTCTGAACTGTCTGCAGGAAGGCGTTGCACATGCTCCGTTTCTCTGTGTTTTAGAGTAAAAATACCAGCAAGGTCCCCTTCCCCACACACTGTTAGATGTACCACTGGGTTTTTGTTACTCTCGTGGAATACTTTATGACTGTTATGACACATCTTTCAGACTTCCCTAGGCAGCAACTCCTAGCAGTGATCCTTCTCCAGTTTTTTGAAGACTAAAGCTAGTGACATTTGCCAAATCAGCTTTTTTTGCAGCCTACCTTGTTCTACCTGGTATTTCCAAATGCGCCGGCAGAGGTTCCATAATTGTGTGAAAATCCTGAAAAAAAAAAAAAAAGAAATCATCACCATCTGCTGATTTTTTAATGTATTTTTTCCTTAAGTATTCATTCAGGGTTACAGCAGTGGCTCCGTGGAACTGGCAAAGCTCCAGTGCTTTGCTGCCAACATCAGAAAATTAATTTAGGACTCTGTTCAATGAAGAGTGATGCTGTGGAATGCAGACCCAAATAACCTGAATGAAAACTTGCCGACAGTAAATGGCAAGTGCGTGGATGTGCTGATGCTCCCACTGCATCCCCCTGGGCTCGGCACGGCCGTGGGGCATTCCCACCGACAGGATCCCGAGCTGTGGACCCTCCTTCACAACCCACCTCTGAAGGGTTCAGAATTAACTAACTGAATTATTTTAAAATATCCAGAGGAGGAGTGCCCAGCTGCGCAGAAATAAAATCAGTGACGGAAGCCTTCACCTGGCCGCCCGCTTCAGAAGATGCGTCTCGCGATCCCACAAGCCAAAGTCAGCACAGCTTGCTGTTTGGTGCAGTGTTACGGATTTGTTCCGTGAATTTTATTCTGTGTTTACCTGAACTAATGTGCTCAAATTAATATTGCTCGATCTCTGTGTTTCTGCACGATTGCTCCTTCACAAGCAAATATCATTTGACTAAATGCTTTTAGAAATAAAATGGATTAACCTGTACCAGGGAACAAATACAGCAAAGACAAAACACAACTAGTCCGAGATTAAGTAGCCACTAAATAAGACCAAAAAAGCTGCTCTTCTGCAACTTTTTTTTTTTTTTTTGTCATCCAAATAAACGCAGGGAAGGTATTCAGGACTTCCACGTCACCCCACAATGCAATGGGAAGTACATCATCTCACTACAATTCAGCCCAACACTATTTCACCTGTCACCACACTGCAGCATCTGTACCCCTCACTGCTTTGTAAGCAATGGAGAGCCATTAGAAAATACATGCCAAGATCTAACAATAAAACAGAAAAAAAAACAGGTCTGAGTGTCAAAGCAATAACATCACAGAGGACAGACTTGCAGGTCCTTCCCCTCTGCAAGCACGGAGTCAGCAACGGCTCCTTGCCCATGGCGTGCCAAGCACCTGCCAAGCCACCCGCCGCTCTCACCTAGATCCCAGCCTGCTCGTGGGAACGCCATGAGAGAACAGCAAAATCCTCACCAGCATCCAGCTCCTGCTCCGCTTCCTGACAAGATCAGATAAACAGAACACTGCTCTTCACAAATCCATCCTTTCGGAGACTTACAAATAATTCACTTTATTTTCTCTGTGCTGCTAGAAAGCATAAATGTACCTCACTCAGACTCATCTCTGGTTCACAGCACGTAATTATTACTTCTGCTTTCTTGTTCGGAGGAAGACATAGAATTCTGAATTACGTAATTAAAGTAGTTAAGGTTATTCAGTTAAAAAAAAATCTGTAGAACACATTTGCTCACATTTTACAGAAGTGATGAAGAAACCAGCATCTCCTGGGCTTGTCAAGAACAAGAATCCCTGGTAGGGTAGGGGACTGACAGACCGAGTAATTCCAGGGACTGAAGCCTCGTTCAGGAAAGCGATGCTGCAGATATTTGCATGCCAAAGCTGGAGAATTTCATCTGGGACCTCTATACATGTCTATTGGAAACTTCAAGGCTTGCCGACACAAATCAATCCATATCGCTTAGAACACGCATATTGGCAGGATAGTTAAATATCTGACCAGTTTTTCCATTTCCCCCTCATTTATATTTGCATTTACGAAAGACAAGTCAGAATCCTAATCACACTGCTCCATCGCACCCATCAGGTCCAACGCCCTCAGCTCCTCCACCCATCCCACGGCAGCACTGCCGCTGTCACCTGCTCTGAACGTGGTTCAATCCTGATACCCCCGGGGGTCTTCAAAACACACTTGAGACCTTTTGTTTCCATCCAGGCCATTAAAAACTGACTGTCCGGGCTCTCCATATGCTGTTATATTCTGTACTATGCGATGTCTGTGAAATCTGAACAATGCCTTTCAAACTGTCTGTTGGGTCTGAACCTCTGCTTTGATAGGTTTCATGTAAATAAATGTCGTTATAACTATTGTTGATACAGAATTAGAGGCTGCTTACATTTTAAAATTGTTTTGAAAATGAGCTGAAAACAAAACAACAAAAACCCCACCCCAACCCCAGAACGCATCCGTGTCCTGCCAGCCCTTCTCTCCACTTTGTTTTCTGTATTTTTTTTCTCAAGCTCAGCCCCTGCTGAGGACATACCTGAGGTTACTGCAGCAGGTAGCAAAGCCCCTGGCTACAGCAGCAGCATAGGTGCTGCAATGCCTTTGCACAGCGCTCAGGCTCCGAACATTGGCCGGTTTGGTTTGTCGGAGATCACCAGCATTGCTGAACTCCGCAGCCACGGACGCGGGGAGCTGCTGGGATGCAGCAAGGGCAGAAAATGCAACAACCTGGATTTGCATCGAGTGTTTGCAATTTAAAAGTGAATCCTCTCTGCTTTTAGTGTAGCAGTCTCTATCAAGGGTCACTGGTGAAAATGGTGCTTCAGGAACTACAGA
>NW_010122068.1:3381-31421 GCF_000699245.1 Pterocles gutturalis
ATCCCGAGCATTCGTCAGGTTTGGGTCCCCAGCTGTCCCCATCACTGACCTTGGTCTCTGATCCTCCACAGTGAAAAACAGAAGAGCAATGAAACAAGGGATGGAGGGAAAACCCAGCACGCTCAGAGGCTACTGCGAGGCGAACGTGCTCCCGGTTCGACGTGTGCATGGCACAGTTCAGAGCGGGGCAGAAACAGCGTGTCCTGGGACCGGGGAGCCTCTGGAAACGGGTGACACCACAAGGATGTTTGCCAGCTGGAAGTACTTCAAGGGTTGGCTGGAAAACAAGAATTCTGTTGTGTAATTTGTTATGCTCCACATCAGGACACAACAGAGACCTACGGAAGTTTTGTGCAAGCAACACAGAGCCCAGAGCGTGGCCATCCCCAACGCCGGCAGGTCAGCGGTTGCTGCCCACCTCCGTCCTCCCCAGCCCGGGCCGGGATCCCAGCTGCGAGCAGCCTTGCTAGCTGTCTCCAGCTCCATTCATCCAGAAACGCTATGAAACCTTCCAAAAATTGCCATCAGAATAACACATTTCTGCAAAAATGTTACACTGTTGACCATGGCAATTAGAAAAAGGTCAAAAAACTCCCAAACTGTTCCAAACTTCAGAACTCTTCAGTCGCATCCCCCCTCTCCAAACGCTGAAATCCCATTAAACAGGAGCCAGAAACCTACTCAAAAGTTCATATTAACCCAAGTGGTGTCTTTTAGAGCAGGAGGGTGGTAACAGAACTTCTCAGAACATTTCAGCATCATTCAGACATCAGAAGTGTCCAAGGAGGGAGCATCAGTGTAATTATTAATTCTCTAACGGGACTGCCTCTCCGCGCCTTACCTGTGTTCTGGGGTGACTGGTGTGTCCTCCTCTCTTCCTCTCAGACCTCTCCGAGGACGGTGCTGGAGATGCTCCTGTCCTCACCAGTCGTTTCTGTATTGGTGTGGGCAGGAACGCGCTGCGCCAGCCCCTCCATCGCAATAACCGGGGCTCTGGAGCAGGTCGGGGGTTATCTGGCATCAGGGTTTATTCTGGGCATTTCCCAGAGGGGCTCCTGGGGACCATGCAGGAACCATCTCCTGGGAGAGGGAGACAGGGAGAGATTCCCAGGAACAGCACCAGGAGAACCGGACCATCGCTGGTGGCTGCTGGAACCGGACAAAGGAGCAACAGGCGGGAGTGACGCAGGGGCCAGAGCGCTTTCCCCACCGGCTTCCACTGGGATCCGCGATCCCGATACACCAGAGCAGGAGACACTGTGAATATTGAGCTCTGTGAAGTTTCTCGGGCAATTTTTTTTTAAAAAAAGGTGCTCGTGGAGGAGATGCAATTGAAGATGATCTCATTTCAGTGACTAATTAGAAACAGTAAAATGCCATTAGCGCTTTTCTTTTTTACTGTTACCAATGTTCTTTCTGCTAATGCCGACAGGGAGCCATGTATTTTAAACTCACCCAGAATCTCACTACAAGAGACCCGGCACAGTGAACCGGTTGCAGCTCTCAGCTTGTTTCCAGCGTCTGTTGAAATACAGCCGCTGGAGCTCCAGCCGTGGGATCGATCGATAGCGACGCAGTTGAGGCGTCGTGCTGCCCAAGGTCTGCTCAGCGCCTGCACCCTCAGAAAACGCCGGTGTTTGTGCTCCACACGCCTTGACCAGCTCAAGTGTACGACACATACTAAGCTATTAACTCCACGTGTTGAAGAATGCAAGATCCACACACAGTGAATAACCAAGCAGGGATAAACGGGCAGACAAAGACATCGCTTTCCCCTCTGCATTTTGCATTTAATTGAACACGAGTTACGGCGAGCTCCTGTTTGCCAGCAGTTCTGCTATGCTTACAACTGCCCTTTAGACCTTCCCCTTCCCTCCTGTTCAGCATTTACGTTAAAGATAACGTTATTTTTCTTGGAGGCAATGTAGTGTGAAAGCAATTTTTGCAAATTTTACAATAAAGCTCCTGGCCAGCATCCCACAGTTCCCTGTCCCTCCCCTTCGGTAGGAATTGCATTCTAAGGCTCCAGGTTTTCCCGGAGAACCTTCCAAGAACGAAAAGCGATCTGCTCCTTGAATCTAAAGCACTAACATTCGGGGTAGGGGTTTTTGGGTGGTGAAAAATTCAGCAGATTGCTGCAGAGACCCATGGGGGAAGAGGTTGGTGTGGCACAAAGTCCCCAAATCACGTTAGCAGCAGCCATCAAGCTCCAGCCAAGGGTGTCACCATCTTTTAAGACCAAAAGAAGCTGACCGCAGGACATCATCCCAGGCACTTCAACGAGTGACGCAGCGCCCGGCATGACCCCACGGGCTGGCCGCCGTGGGTGTCAGTAAGCAGAGCTCAGCGAGACCTCCCGGTGCCAGGACACCCACATGGCCATTTCCATCGAGAACCCCCCCGCCTGGGACATTCACCCCACTTCCAGCAATGGCTGCAGACCAAACCCTGGACCAAAGGCAAGCCAGCACACGGAGCCCGGGCAGCAGCCGCAGCATGGTCACCAGCCCGTGCTGCAGTTACAGGACTGGAAAAACACCCAAACCAGGTCAAATCCTCAAGTAACTCCCAGGGTTAGATCCTCATTTTTCCTTCCTGGGCTGCCAGGAGATGGAAGTTGCAGCCTTATTCCGTGAAGACGCTCCGATACCTTGAAATGGGTGGGAAGCAGCCCCCGTGCAGGGCAGGGGAACCGATGGCACGCACCCGCGGGGCTCTCTGCCTCCTCCTCTCCTAACCTGCTGCCTCGCCGCAGCCCAGCAGAGCAGACTGTGCCGGCTCCTTCTATGTGCTGGGAAAGCCACCAAAAAAAGAATAAATTCAGCTTTCCAGGATGCCTACAGGAAGAAGAAAAATATAGGTGTTGAAGCTGAACACAGCATCAGCTCTTCGTTCTTCCAAAGGAACAGACTTCAGCACAGCAACACACGGAGCGCCTAACACCGCTGCCAGTCTCTGAACGCCTGCTGATTTTGGGAGCTCCGGGCTCTGCGACAGTGAAACCCCCCGTCAGGCACTGGAAAAGGTGGTCAGCCTTTTGCTGGGGACTGCAGCTGGAGAGACACATTGGTAGTTACTGATGACAGGTCACTTTAAAAATCCACCTCGCATCATCTGCAAATCAGTCCCGCGGGTCACAAAGACCAAAGACCGGCACAGAGCTGTGGTGGAGAAGCAGCAGAGAGATTTCTGAGATCTGTGAGTGCAGAGCCCCGGGGAGCTGCAGGACGCCTGCACCCGCCCTCGTGCTGCTCCGCCAGCGCTGCACCGCAGGCTCAGACACAGCAGCTACGGGGCTGGAAAGGAAAACACACATTTAATAAAAAACAAACAACAAAAGCCAAACCAGCAGCGAAGTCCCCAAGCCTGAGAGCTGGCAGGCACTTTGGTGCAGGGTGTCACAGGCCACCGTCCCCAGGAGGACCGTGTTCCTGGCCTCTGGCAGCCTGGCTGGCACAGAACAGCCTGATCCAGCGAGCAGACGTCCCCCGGAAGATCCCTTCTGCAGGCTTCCCGCGGCTCTGCACCACCCGAGATCCGGAGGCAGCGAGCACCCGAGGTCCCTCTCGCAGCCTCTCCTCCACCGCGCCGGGCCGAGACGGACGTACACCGCGCACGGCTGCGCTCTGCTGCTCCTCGCACACCTTGGCATGTCTTGGCACGGTTTCCTGGTTCCGGCACTAGAAGCACGGCGAGATTTCTCCTTCCAACTGGGGATGAAGCCAATGTGCTGTTCCCAGGTGAGAACATCTGTCACAGCATATCGTTAACTCCACAGCTGATAAAACCCCCACTTTTCACCCACAAATCTCAGCTTTAAAATGTAGAAGTGTATTCTGTGCTTGAGAAAGGTTTACATCCTCTCTGTTTAAATGGAACGGCACCCGCAATGTCTTTGTTTCCCTTCTCCAGTGCCAACCACTATGCCACGGATGATCTTTCTGCACAGCCCATGCTTTCCCCTGCAAGGAAGAGAATCCCTCCTTGTGCCTCCCTATCAAACAGTTTAATCCAGGTAAATAAAAACATCCTGCAAGGCTTGAGATGGATTTGCCATAGAAAATCCCAGCAGAGAAGCCCCCAGGGCAGTCAGGGACAAGCAGGAGGAAGCTCCAGTGACTCCACCACAGCGACACTCACACGAGCCGCCGGCCACGGGCTGTCCCTAGGACACTGGTCAAAATGCACCATACTGCTAACCCCCATCTGCACATGGAAAAGAGCAGCAGGCTCCCCATCCAGCCCTAGCCCAGCAGAGGGTTCTCCCAGCCTTCCTCCTGGAAGGGGCGGGCGGTCGCACCCCGCAGCAGAGAGCTGTGCTGCACAGACAGCACCTCTCCCGCGCCGAGGCAGCGTTTTGTTTCTTTTGTACACGCTGGCCTCCGCTTGCTCGGGCTCTGCCACACGGCCAGGCGCTGCTCGAACACCCCAGATCCATGCTGTACGCCATGCAAATCCACCAGATGCCTGAATAATTCAGCTGGGAACTGCTTGTGCCATCTCCATAGCAATAAATGCAGTGATGCCCTTAGTGCAGCAGATTATATATATAAGCATTCCAAATCTCTTTAGAAGATTAGATTTTATAGGGGTACTGGAGCAGCATCAATTAATAAACATGCTGGAAACACAGCGTGGGAGGTGGGGGTGTTCCCCCTTGGGAACTCTCCCCCGCTGCCCAGCCTTGGCACCGTGAGGGGAAGAGCAGCAACAACTTTTCTCCTGTGACTGTCCAGACACTTGAGAGTGAGGGTACGGAACACAGACCACTGACGATCCTTCGCTGGCCATCACAAAGGTCTTCCTTCTCTGCTCCCACGTGCGCCACTCTCTAGTTCCCACGGGGAGCGCTCCGGACACGGCTGGTTCTGCTGCCTTCCAAAAGCATGGACCCGACCATCCTCAGCAGCAACGATACCTTCGACAAGCACAGCGCTGAGCGACTTCTCCCTAAGTCAAGCGTAAGAAGTTGCTAAGAAATTACTACTTTGCACCCAATTTTCTTGATTCAAGTTTGCCAAATAGGCACTTAATGAAAAAAAAATCAGTTAACATTCCAAATAGTTCAGTCAAAGCCTGGACCAGAAATACTTCATTAGCAGAGCACAAGCATGAATTTTGTTTAAAATAATCCCTGGATGTCCTGATATGCAAAAAGAAAGCTACCAGCAGCAATGACCTTGTCTAGCACATCGATGAGTGCGCAGGAGCCCCAGCACTGGACAGAATTTTTTACCCTGCCAGCAGCCTGCTTGGACCATCTTCTCTACCTAACCTGGGATAAATGGGATATTACTGGGGCGGTTTTATGGTTTGTGTTTTTTCCTCTAGTTGGTCATCCCTGCTTTATAGAGAGAGCCAATACTCCAGTTTTAATTCATGCTAAAGTTCCTTAGTCAAGCCCAAACTCGGAGGAGGCCAGTGGTTCCCAGAGCCCAGCCTGGGACGAGCCCCCGGAGATCTGTGCGCTACCCTGGGGCAGGATCCCAGCCAGCCCCAGCACAGCCCCCAGACTGGTACCCAGCGCTGCGGATCTTCAGCGACAGCAGAGTGAACCACCACGGAGCTGTTCCCGACCTGCAGGCACGTCGCTCTCCAGAGTACACAGCACTTTTCAGAAGATGCCACAGCGCAGAGAAGAGATGGATCAAGTCTTTAGCACGACCATCTTCCCCAAACACCTGGTGAGATGCCATGAGCGGGTTTGGCAGCGTTTGGGAAAGGCACTGCGGACTCAGCCAGCACGGCTGGAACTCCTACTAGCCATCAGCAGGACAGGCTGCCTCTCCTCCACCACCTGTACTGGAAAACACTGGAGATGTGAAAACTCCGGGTAAAAAACCTGACCAGCCGCTTTCACCCTGCACACTGAAATGTCACCTCCAGCGCTGTCCCCGTCTGCCTGCAGAGCTGCCTCGCCTCTCACCCTCCGCTCGCACCGTTGCTGCGACCCTGTGCCTGCCGGGCTGCAGGGGTTGGTCAGCCCAGCGTGCATCACACAGACACCAGCTTAACTCAAACCGGAATGCACTGGGGCAGCCAAGCCTTTGACTTCCTTCTAAAGACATCAATAAAGGCTAACCTCATCCTGCTTCTCCTATGCTTTCTGCAGCTCTGGAGCTGCTCGGATTCTCATCAAGTATAATTAAGAAACCTAGCAACTGCTATCAACTCAGCCTGCTCTGCCGAGCTGCTGCACCGAGCAGTCCCTCGGCCCCACAAACTTGGCTGCTATTTCTGCGCTAGAAATGGAGAAAAAGGCAGGCGTGCCACTTGGCCAGAGCAGGACAAGGAAGACTGGTCTCAGAAGGAAAAATGACAGAGAATCCGGAGAGCAGAATCGGGTGGACTTAAAGCACAGAAGGGAACCTCAGAGAAATTTTTTAACCCAGAGGGAAAACACGTCCAAATAGCTAATAACAACCCAGGTCCTCAGATCACCTGGGGGATTTCAAGACTCCATTCTTTCCCGAGGACGAAAGGGCACTGCCACTTCTGTGTTACTCTTCCACTTGGCGTAAGAAAGAAGATGAGAGTATCAAGAGGTGCAGGCAGAGAAAACAGCTCTCGGGGCTTTACAAAGCTGAATCCTTCCCCTAAGGCTGGGGGATAACACCTCCTCCTGCCGGGCAGGCTCTAGGGGGTTTGCACGGACACGCTTGACGTCACACCCAAAGAGAGCTCACCAGCTCCTGCTGCGCTGTTCTGGGATCCAGCTCAGTACGGGAAAAACACCCGGACAAACAGCTGCGAGCAGCCCCCACGCTGTGGTTCCACCCCGGATCGATGGGGACCAGCTCTGCTCACCTGCGAGCACACGACCGGCGACAGCATGGCTCCGTTAGCACTCCTGCGGTACTGACCGGCAGTAAGAGAACTCAAACACTCTGCTGTTTGACTTGAAAACATTCTATTTAATTTATACAAATAACTACTAAATAGAAAAAGTAGATTAAAACAAAATAGTTATTTTTCTGGCAGAATTTAAATGCATATTATATAGCTTAGAAGAAATAAAATGCATTTTCCCCACAGCATTCATGACCTAAAATTCTAGTTAATTCCTCCGTTGCTTTCCTCTTATAGATCAGTAAGATACTAGACACAACGTCATGTGGGTAATGGCTATATATATGTTCCGTATTTGAACTGAAAAATATGTTACAGACCACACACCTACAAATGTGAAGCACTTAAAATGTGACTATTGAGTTGTAATATGGTAATACAGAAAACAATTTATGTTTCAGGTTATATTGTGTTACAAAAACATCTGTGTAAGAAATCATGAAAGAGGCGACATAAAAATAAGCTTTAACTTTATGCACTTATTTTGCAGTTTAAAAAACTGGCAAGTGCACTAGTAATAAATAATTTGCAAGTTTTGTATAAACGAGAAATTCCTAATGTTCAGCATTATTGTAAACATCAGTACACATGTAAAATGCAGCTAAAATCTGACAGTTACATTTTTCAGTTTACCAAATTGATTTCCTATTGTTCAGGCATAGACCAATGTAGTACACAGCCAATCATATTTTCGGCAAGTCATGTCATTAAAATTAACAGTGACAGTGCAAGTAAGGAATGCAAAGAATTCCTAGTGCAATAAAGAAGAGAAGCACAGGCAATATTGCTGATTAAAATTTACCACTTCCATGTGTTCACCCTGGAGTGATTAGGAGAATTAAAAAAAAAAAAAGAAAAGAAAAAAAGCTGTTCAAAGCCATTATTTAATGCCCTGATCTTGTCTTAGGATTTCTCTGTCTTCCTTCAGGCCACTACCTTTGCAACAGTACATCCAGCGTGAGTCCTTACAGCTTGACCATTTGGGAAATGCCCACTGCAGTCTCTGAGCAAAGTCTGCACGGTTGGGATGGCTCCCGCAGCGACGGCTGGGTCAGAGCTCCTGCCTCTCTCAGGAGCCACGGGGGGCCCAGCTGCCTGAACCGTCTGGCCAGGCTGCTTCCCAACCCGCCCAACGCCTTCCTGTCCGGAGAGCACCATGAGAAGGTCAACAGTCAGCTTTCAGTTTATCTAAGGAATTATCAATTTTGGTCAAAGTCTTTTTGATGCGCAGGGCTGTTAGTCTGGCCGATGGGTTTTGATACCAGCATTCTTTCATCAGCTTGGCGAGAGACGTTAACGTCTGGGAAAAGAACACAAAGAAAGCAGGTAAGTACAGGAGTCATGAGCCAGGAAGCACCAGGCTGGGCGAAGCACTAACACAGACTGTTTTATTGCCTTACTCATACTCCACTTTCGAAGTCTGCAGAGAGCTCACTGCTATCTGTCAAACATACCGCTTTCAAGGGTTGAAAAGAACCCAAAGTTTGATAAATTGGTTAAACCAAGAGAATAACGAGATAATGGGCTGACTGACAAGCTAGTGACAATGGAGTTTTGGTTTTTTCCAATTAAGAAAACACTCCACAGAATCTCTTTCAATTAAATGACCTCTCACAAGATCCGTGGAGGAAGGTCTGGGTTTTCTGTCTGATTTCACCATGTCCAGCGCAGCTGCCAGTGGCTGGGACGCACAGCTGGTGGGTGCAGCAGCACAGGTCATGGCTCTGCGACCAGAACCTCACAGCTGGGACCTCTCGTCCTTGCTGGCCCCAGCCAGTCCAGCGGATGCCAACCGGCCTCCACAGCGTCAGTGATAAGGAACAAAACCACCTGGAAAGTGCAGGCTGATTCTGATAAAGAAAAATAAACTCCAGCTCTCACCTTTCCATAAGGACAACAGTCCCTTATCCTGTAGGCAGGGGAGAGACCAAAATCCTGTTCTGTATCTGCATGCTTGTGAGCCACAGAGAGGCCCACACAGGCTACCTTGCCCTTAGAGAGACTCTCCTTGGGAGAGAGAATGAGCACGTAGGAAGAGCAGTTTCCAAATAGTTATTGCTAAGCCATGCTCCAAACAGGCTGATCTGAGAGAGCTCAGACTCCACAGCCATAACCTTGCTTGCTGTGTTTCCTTCCTTCTGCAAGATAAAGGTCCCACCAGCATCCTTCTGAGCTCTGTCCAGGTGATGCTCCTGACAAGTGGCACCGAGACCATTTCAGTTTCCAGTGAGAACTGAGAATAACTTTCCCGGCTTCATCCGAGAAGCAGAAAGGTCGGCGCGTCCCTTCTGCAGAGCATCCGCAGCACCCCCGCTTACCGGGTCTGAGAACCATCTGTTGGGAATGTTCGGCCTCTGCTGATCGACACACACCACTTTTCTCATGTCTTCAAAGCTGGGATCGTTTGGAACCAAGTCATAGAAGGGCGGTTTATAGTCCTCCACAATCCCTGGGGAGACACAAGCAGCAGAGGCGTTATTTCACAGCTGCGCCAGCCAAACAGCATTGCTGCAGAGGAGAGAACCGGCGACCTCGCCGTCTGCGCAGCACAAAGACCTTTCAAAAGTTAACATCACTGTCAAGCAGGCACTAAACAGAATAGTACTCATAACCGTAGGAACAGCTTTTTTCTAATTAATTAATTGGGTCCTGTTACAATTCCACAAAGTAAGAACCACATCATTTTGCAGACGCCTGAGCTGAAACAATGAGAAATAAAAGTCACTCGCCAAAAGGCCATCTTCCATAACACACGGAGGGCTACTGACAACCACAGCACTGGATTTCTGCTAGCAAATGTAAAAACTTAAGGTCTGCGCTGGGGTTTGTAATAGGCCCACTCCACGCTTCACATGGTTTTACGATTCCCGACAGAGCCCAAGAAGCACGTCGGCTGCTGCAGACCCTCACACTGGTGCTCCAGATAATTTTATTCCTGGTTATTAAAACAGTGAAACACCTGGGGTAACCGGCACCACGTGCCATCGCAAAGCCAGACACCCGAGAGCCCGTGGCACCCTGTGTCCAAACGCATGTTCTAGGATCCTGCATTGGAAAACGGGTTTGTATGTGCCCTCGCCACCCCACTTACACAAGCCCGGCCGGCTGAAGGGCCTCTCGCCCACTCCAAGGCACGCTTGCAGCACCGCTACTGCAGCACCAGATTAAGCTCAGAAATGATCTATGGGGAGCTCAGCTTTCTTAGGAAGCCAATTTAAAAACTGGTGTTCAAAGGCAGGCATGTGGGTCAGCAGCTTGGAGGAACACAGAGTGAGTGAAGCCCTCGATGTTCAGGAGAAAACGGGCAGAACCGCCTCCAAACTGCCTTTGAGTGGACTGGCAGCTGTCCCTCCGTCAGCCATACGTGAAATCCAGGAGAATTTCTGTTGCTTTGGATATACTGAAGCTGAAAAGAGGTTCTCAAACTTTGCTATACAGTGGTTGAGATTTAGATTTCTTGTTCTATGGCTTGATGGCGACCAAAATTCCATAGATCTCCAATGAAAAACTGTAAATCTCTCTCTGGGATGACTAGCTGAAAAGGGAAATGGTTTTTGGGAAATTACAACTCCATCAGAAAACAGGAGGACAGCTCAAAGCTTTGACTATCCAGGCATGTTACCACTACAAACCACCCAGCAGACTGCAGGCTTTGCCCGGAGGTATTCTGACGTGGGTGCAGAAGACACGACTCATCTGACACACTGTGTAAAGAAGCGTCACCCACCTCCTCCTTCGAGCAATCCATAATTGGGCTGAACTCTTGTTTTTACACTCCTGCTTCCTCCCAGAACGTAACTTTATTGTGAGAACTCAGGAGTACCAAGACCCACTTGTGCATCCACACCGTCTGTACTTCTGTCTCAGACAGAGCACTGGTTTTGTACCAGTTACACACAGAGCTCCAGAGCTGGGTTGTAGGGCTCTGAAAACTGTTCCAGGGTCATCAGGATATTACAGATGAACTTTATCACTCCAAGAGAGCGTCTGGCTCCAATTTACTATTTTCATGCAGTCCTTCCAAGGAACAGGGTGCACAGCTGGCTATTTCGGAAAAGACACACAGCTATAGCCACAAAACTAAGGGGGTCTAGCCTGTGCTCCAAAGGGGCGACTCCAGAGTGCTCCGGTCCACTGCAGCCACTGTCACAGCCCCCTGGGACTGCCGGGCAGCGGGGCCAGCAAGCCGCTGCAACCTCTAGCCCACACTGCTCCGCGGGCAAAGCTGTCCCCAAACTGTGACACACTGCCCTCGACAAGAGCCAGGCAGCCGCTCGCTGCCCGGAGACCCCAGGGTCCCCCAGCATGACCTACAGCTCGCCGCTTTCTGGGCAGTTTAAGAGTCACTGCTGTCATTTACAATATATTGCTGTTTTTCCCCTGGGGTTGCTGGCTTTTTGCTGCTCAAATCAGCTGGAACTCACACACACAGCAGCGTTTCCTTCCCCTTTATCCCTCGTTACGTCAACGTCAGCTTGTCCCATGCACGCGCAAATGCGGGTGCTGGAGCACAGCGAGGTCTGCGCAGCCCCCCGAGCAGCAGCGCAGCCTCGCAGGGACAGCGAGGACCACGCTCCGGGGTGGCTCGGAGCAGCAGCTAGCCTTCAGCTGCTGGTGTTACTGGTGACATTGAACCCGATCGCGATACCGGGGACAACAGCGACGACTCCTGCGGAGCAGAGCTGTGGGTACCAGGTAAGGGAAGATGCGAGGCACCGCACGCTGGGCAGGGAGCGCGTTCACAGCGCGGTGAACCACCATGCTGCAAGGAACAAGCACAGGTCTGTTTAAAGAGTGTAAAATACCGATTTGGGGGCTTAAATCCCATTTTCAAGTACAGAGATGCTGAGTGGCTCCTGCTACAGCACAAAGACGATGCACAAGTACTCTTAGTTTTGGCAAAGGAGTTTCCCATCACAACTTCCTTGTTACACTAAACCACAACAGGGAAGTACTGAGAATCACTGTGTCCCCTTGGGGACCATTAGACAAGCTTAAAAAAATGTTAAAAATTAAAAAAAGTAAAAACAAACATTTTTAAAAAATACCAATAAAAAAATTAAAAATATCAGACTTATTAGTCAGATGAACTGAAGCACTAAACCAGGCTGACTCACTGGAACACACTCTGCATTTACACCCTGTAAATGAGATGACAAGCATCCACCAGCATGGGACAGCGGCAAAAACCCTGAGCATCCATCACTGCCAGGTGCCTCTAGCCCACCAACGACACACCATCACCCAGCTCACACGAGCGTGCTGCCTTGACCTCAGCACGCCCACTCCCAGGGCCAAAGTCTTATTCCACATCAAACAGGGTTATCTGAGTGACCACCTGCTGAAGGAATGATTTCCACACAGCTAAACACTTGGCTTTGAGAGAAAACATGTTTACTCCATTTCAAACAGTGCAAGTAAGAGTAACTGCTTGTGGCACCAGCCAGAAACACAGAGCAACTGGAAATAAGTACTGTGGAATTAGTATCACCATTGTCCGAAATGCAACACTTTCCTGAGATGGCCAATGTCATGACATATCGGTATTATTGTGACAAGTGCTTCCACGGTGGCACCGAGCTCAGCCCGAACCAAATTACTGTTGCATTTACCCCTCATCACTGTCAGGTCTGCAGTCAGCCCGCGCTAAGCTTCACGTCATCGTGGCAGAGCTGCCAGTGCAAGCCAGGCAAACTGGTTAACAAGGCAGCTGCGGGTCCTGCAGCAGCGCCCAGCCCCAAACACTTACCGTTGCTAACCATGCGCCTGGCCACTTCCCAAAGGACCAGCCCAAAAGCCCAGATATCCACCCTTTTGTAGGAGTCAAAGCAGTCTGCCTGGATCGTTTCGTCCAAGACTTCTGGAGCCATGTAGCGCTTGGTACCTACGCGGGGATTGTTCCCCACATCCAGCTGGTTTGTGCTTTGGGAGTGCATTACTGCAAGGCCTGAGGGACAAAAAAAAAAAAACACCACCTGTTAAGTCTCCTTTAAAACTACAGCAGCACAGGCTTAAAAATCAGAGGGGAGCAGTGACACCCAGCAGACAGCTTCTTAAGAAGAAGGAACTGCGAGTCCACCTGTCCAAAGACCGACTGGGTCAGTGCCACACGAGCTATCCAACCCAGCCACCGTGTCCGGAGGCTGAGCCCCATTATCTCCCCCGGGATCACCATTAAGCATGTTATTGCACTGTTGCAAAATGTCGTCATTAAGTGTTTTGCAGCCACTGGATGTCACCAGCGCTCCAGGCACGTATGCGCAGAAGGGCAGGCATCTGTTACTTAGAAGAAAACAATTTTACACAGCATTCAAATTTATTTATAGAACTTTTGGGTAGGCGGGTATATCCGAACTGTGGGGAAGAGAGAAGAAAAACACTGCATGATGGATAGACACAAGTTAAAAAATAAAGCTGGAAAATAAAAACCACCGTGTTTGCGGTACCTTGAAAAATAAACATCCTCAAGCTGATCTAAAAATGAGTCAGTCAAACCCACTCTACCTAGTTTCTACTAATTACTAAACATTTAAGTGAAGAACATTATGTGAGGGACTAAATTACGGTAAATTTGGAAACACGCAGAGTACTCATTTTGCCATGGTAAACAGCGAGCACTGCAAATTGAGCAGCAACAGGTGCATGACAAAACTAAGCAATGGAAAGGACGGAATAAACTCTCCCTGATTTCCTCAGCGACTCTTAAGAACAGCACACACTATTTACACTTAACATGAGCTTGAGATGAAACTTTAAAAGTTTTTAACTCAGCCTCACAAAAAATTAACCTATCACCAGATCATTGATACTTTTTTTTTTTTTCTCAAAAAACCCCACTCTGTACTTCACAGTAACAAAAATTTGGAAAACACTTTCTGACAATTTAAGTGCACTTCAAGCAGTTTCAAGCTGCTAAGAAAATGCACAGGGCACCTCTAGAGAGATAGCGCCTGCTAACCCTGGGACTGCTGAGGAGGTCATTTGGAAAGTCTGCTCTCCAGATAAAAACATTTTTGTCATCTCTCTATCTATGGTGTATATTTACACACACTCCTATAGATTTGTGTATTTGTTTATACTGGTTTCTATCATACATGGATATACGTATGTATAGGCAGTGGATTATAATATTTAAAAAAAAAACACCTTGTGCACTGGAAACAAAGGTTAGAAAACAAATTTCCTGGCAAACTCTGAAGACGTCAAGACGTTGGAGAACGCTTCGATAAAAGCCATAACGCTCCATCCAAACTGGGCAAAGCGGATTCAACAGCCTGACAGGTCAAAGGCTGCAGGCTGAGGGACGCAAGTCAGCACCCGCACACTACAGCTGGGGACATGTCGCAATAAGGTCAGGGGACAGCAGTGTTGTAACCAGGCTCCCAGGGCAGCTGAGACCAGGAGATCCCAGCGCCCACCTCGCCTGAGGGCGAGAAGTGCTGGTCAGAAAGCTCTTGCTGTGAGATACCAACTCTTGACAGAGAAAAGCCTGACAGGAATACAAACTGATGAAACGTGGATTTTTCAAGGCAACAAAAAATCCTCTTCGGCGTATGCTGGAGTATCTGCTAGAAACAAGACCCGAGCAGCTGCTTTGTTATCTGTATCTGCACCTTCCTCCCTGGATTTGTTTCGAACGCACATTCACTGCTCTACACGGAGGGGCAAGGGGAGGGAGGGAGTACGAAGAGCTTTGGGCTTTTTTCCTCTTTTTGTATAAGCATTATGCTGCTCTCCTATAACGTTGCCCAACTAAGAGCTATGACAATGCACAAGAACAGAACTTTCCGCAGTGCTGACAGAGTGAACCGAGACCGATGTCCATCCTGGGACTTTATCAAGCAGTTTCTGCTTAGCTAGAACACATGCGAAACACTCGGTTTTGTAACTGCAGCTCTGGACCCTCGGGCTGCTGTTGGAGATGCTGGTTCCCCGCACGATGAGCGGCCAGCTCACCCAGCTCCTGTGGTCGCTGCCCGCTGGGACAGGGGCTGCACGGCAAAGACCCCACGACACAGCACCCAGGCATGCTGCACCCGGGCTGCCAGCAACAGGCGTGCTCCACCAACTGCAAGAGATGCATCACAGCAACTTTACTTCGTTCCCAGAGCTGACACCGGTTCCTGGTGGGAACGCTGCAAGCCCAGAACCTGGTGTGACCGACAGAACCCGCACCCAGCTTAGCTCTGGGCAGCTCCAAGGAACCCTTCATCTGCTCCCACCTACCAGCCTCCACGTGACATTTTTCTTGTATGGTGCATGTGCTGAAACAGATGAGGAGGAAACAGAGGAGGAAAAAAAAGCTATACAGAAAGAAAGGGCACGAATATACCCCAGAAGCAACAAATCCTTTGTTAACTCTCCTTTACATTCTTCCTTCGTTCCTAATCTGTATCAGATGCACACCTGAGGTTTTCATGTTTAAACAAATAGCTATTTTACCCTCAAAAAAAATTAAGTGGGAAATGTTTCTTGCTGTACTCTCAGAAAAAAAAATATTTCTCAAATATCTGAGGCCTCTGGATAAATGATGTAGCAGATTTCATGTTATGTGATGTCAATCAATGCCAGTATGTGCTGCGCCCTCCTCAATGGGAGCTACTAATTTATTTAAAAGCCAGCCTCTGAAGTTTTGTATTTTCCACTTGCTATCCCCTCTGCAAATTTAGACAGGCCCAGGTGTGTGGCTCTCACTTTTTCCCTGTGCGTATCTCATGGCCTTCAGGCACAAGTGTCAGGAACTATGCAGTGGAATTATTATTGAAAAAAACTCCCACCTCCCAGTACGCTTTTTGTCTCACCGATGACTCCTCAGCACTGTTTTCCTACCATTATGTTCTCCCTTGTCTTTAGAAAAAAAAAAAAAGAAAAACAGTATTGTCAGACAGACCCCCGAGGGGTGAACGAGCCACACTGCTGCAGGTGTTTCCCAGCACCCCACCAGCTTAACGTCCAAAACCAGCCGGTCACAGAGCACCAGCTGTGGGCTCACCGAATTGTCTGGAGCTGCGGAGCTTGGGACAGCGAGCACACCGTTCTTAGACTAAGTGGAAGGACATTTATCAGTTCAGAAGTGAGCTGAAGCCTAGTAACTGCTGCCTTCTGGGATCCAGGAACGGAACTGAACAACAAAAACCCACGAAAAGCCCCAAAGGCGAGCTCTGCTCCAGAAGGCAGCGCTGGGCTGGGTCCCCTGCCGCAGAGGGACATTGCTGAGTTGTAAGTGCCATCTAGTGGCTGCCACAAGCCTTCAGGGGACACCAGACCATGGCAAGCAGATTTTAAGGTTACTTTAAGTCTTCTCCAGTCAGAGTTACCCAATGCATTTGATTTCTGCAGGGACGCACTGAGTGTCTTGGCATCGAAAGGAACTCACCTAAATCCGCTATGCAGCACTGCCCGTTCTTCTTGACGAGGATATTTTTGCTCTTCAAGTCCCGATGAGAAATTGCAGGCTTCCCCTGGGTTCCAAAAATCTCTATGTGCAAATGTGCAAGGCCACTAGCTATGGACAGGACGATGCGCAGGCAGCTGACAGTGTCCAGGGTGGTGAGCTGGAGATAGTCGTACAGAGACCCCATTTCGTGGTAGTGGGTAATTAACCACAGCTGCGTGCTAGAGTTTCTGGAAGTCATGTCAGATGCAATAAAACCTGGAAAGAGGAGAAGAAGAAAAAAGGAAAAACAACAAAAAATTACAGAGCTCCTTCTGAGTCCCCCAGGAAAAGACCCAAGGCCACTAGCCCCCCCTTGCGATGTAAATCTCTGCTGAATCCAAACCTGCCCATGGCTGCACTGCACTGAGACCAGACTGCAGATACTATTGCCAGGATGAAACTTGTTTCCAGAACTGGAACTCTGTATCAAGTCTGTTCACAAGAATGTGTTTATGTATTCGGTCAGTCACACCAGACAACTACTTGTAAGAACCACCTACTTTAAAAAAAATTAAAAATAAACATAATTTTTCCCCCCTTCTTTTTGAAGGCCTTGGGGATGGGGAAGTTTCCAGTTGAACGGGATGACCACCAGGCTGCAGCCCATCTGCTGCTGTCCACTCCGCAGGATCACACCAGAGACAAGCAACACCTCTGACAGACAAGTCATAACTAATTTCCACTTTTAAGGACATGAAGCAGCCAGGGCCGGCTGCTGAGAAAAGGGTTAAAGACCTTGACAAGCGGACACTATACGTTTTGCCAGCTTCACAGTGACATCCCAGGTAGGTCTCTTTGGAGCACTTCAGCAACCAGCCTCCACACATCACAAGCTTGCTGTCCCCGCACGGACCATCACACCCTGTGATCAGACTGAAAAAAGCACATCTCGCCGCAGCTCCAACCTGCTCTCCAGTGATCTCCAATTGCTTGGAAGGCTACAGAGGGACTGCTGCAACCTGATCTATCACCAGACCCACGCGACTGCTCTCAACTGCTGTAGGCTCCATTGATCTTGGCTGTGCACCAGCTCGCCACCGAGCCATGGGACAAAGAGTGGCAGATGGCTATGGAGAGTGTGGCAGGACCAGGAGACACGCACACCAAAAAACAACTAATAGTAATTATTCTACTTCAAATATTAGACAGTTCAACTGCTGTGCAACTTACTTCAATGGTCAAGTAAGGCAGAGCACCTTTATGCATCATAGCTGCATCTCACAATGATTTGCCACAAAGAAACAGAGAAAAATTTCTCTTCGAAACTCATGAACCTCAAGAACTGCTTCAAAAATGCAGTGTCTTAAAACTGAACCCAAAATTCAGGAGGAGCTCCCTTCCTGTTACCTCTGAATTGATTGTGTGTCAGCACACTGTTGACCTCAACAGCTTGAGCTGGGAAGGAACAAAAGCTTCATCCCCAAGTCAGAAAAACAAATCATGTTTATTAAAAGCCCACAGACGACATTAGTCAGAAAGAACACCCGCTACTTTCTCTCCCTGAAGTCAGATTTCTGCACAATATGTGACACTTTTGTAATCTGGGATACTGTTTAATATCGCATCTAAAAAAATTCTATAAAATAGCCAACAAATCTGACAGTTATCAAGAAAGACTAAACAGACAGAGGAACATGGGAAACGTGTAATGTAATTTCAGCCAAGTTACTCGCTCTCTCGGGAAGGAAAGTTCAATAACCCACATTTCAGGAGGCCACCAAATTATTTTTGCAGTAACAAAGGAACAGCTTCAGGAAACATTAGACAAACGTCTATCAGGGTGAGCTATAGAGCCAAGGGATATTCTCCAACAGGAAACAAGAACAAGGAGCCCCAGTAAAACTGACTGGAGAGAGACAGATTGCAGGCAAGGTAATGTCAGCACACAGAAAACACGTTGATGCTTTTATGCGTAAAGGTGGCACACCAGTGAGAGGAGGTCATGTCTACCAGGGATGAACAGGGCCGCTTAAACCTCTGCCATGGCTCACACACAAACAGAGCCACAGGAATGAGTGCACAAGGTACAAGGGATGCACAAGATTCAAAATCATCATCCTTCCATACTTACAGGGAAATGAGGTACACCACAAAGAGGCAACTATAGTTGAAGTTTAAACACCAAAAGGAGCTTAGTTTGACCCCGAGCAGAACAGTTAAACAGAAAAAAAATAATGGATTCATACTGCAGTTTATTCAGGCAGAAGGAAAAGCATTCAGATATTTAGATCTCCTTATAAACTCCTCCCCTCTTTATCTCCCTTCATTTCCTCCAGATAAACTGAAGTTACAAAACCCCAGATGCACTAGAACTTCTCCTCACTGCACAATGCTCTCGCCATTGGGCTGCCCGGCAGTGAGAGCTGCAAGGCTGAATTCTTAGCACAGGGGTCTGTGCACCTCCCTTCTCCTCTACACCCTGTGCTACCCACAACTGATTCATCTGGTTGACTGCTTCTTCCCAGAACACTGCAGGAGGACAAGGATTCACGGTTGCTCTGACACTTCATCCACATGAGACTCGGACTTCAGCACCCTCCTTCCAGTATCCCCCTTGAAATTTCCCTTCAACTGTTTATCACAAACACAAGAGCCTGATCCCTGCAAGATACCTGGCCATTCTGCAGTGCTCTGCAGGGGACCCGTTCAGTTCACTCACCTTTACGCCAGCTGCACTAGGAAACACGAACACGGTGGCTCTACTTACCTAAAATATTTTCATGCCGCAGCAATACAGTGTTGTACAATTCAGTTTCCCTGAACCAGGATTTTTCATCCCTAGAAGAGAAGATCTTCACAGCAACATTTTCTCCTTGCCACTGACCCCTCCAAACTTCTCCATATCGGCCCTTTCCTGGGGGGGAAGAAACACCATAAAGCTGTCACCTAACAGTCCTCACAGGGCAGAAGGGCAGGGTTAGCTAACAGGATGGAAACCCAACAGTTACAGCCCAAATATCACTCTGGTGTGGTTTGCTCACCCCTGCATTTGCTTCTTACCACTGTTACAGTCACACTGTGCTCCACTAGCCCTTAAATATTCCTGTTTGTTCCAAGTGCAAGCTCCGAGAGTATGGAGATCTCCTCCGCGCATGCTGGCACAGCACAGAGGGTTTGCACGGGGCAGGTGTAATTATTCAACTACCAGCAACAGAAGCACTGCTGCAGCTTAAGCAGCTTGGGCAGCACACTGCAAGCCCAGTGTACGCAACACGAACAGATGAATTCTGAAGTTAGGAGGACAGGCAGGATACATCATGCTGAGGATACAGCCCTTACATTTCTATTATGTTATCAGCCCTTGCAAAAAAAAAAAATCTGCACAGACACACACAAAACACAGAATGACAGTTTAAAAGAAACAAACACACACACAGAAAAAACCCCCACCCACCTACAAACAAAAAAATGACAAAGAAAAACCCACAAAGAAAGCAAAAGCCCAAACCCCCACCCCTGTCCTGGGGAGATCAGGACACACTGTCTGCATACCAAGCCTTTGACCCCAGGAGCTTATGAAGCTGGACAAGGCACATCAGCAAAGTTCTGGGCATTGCCATCTTCATGGCAGCCCGAAAACAGCAGCAGCAGGGTCTGTGCAATGAACTGTGCTAGACCCAACAACTACAAATACCCAAGTTCTGCCCTTTGCTGCTCCCAGTGTTCTTGAGAAGCACGCCCGAATCAGCAGGTACAACCAAGTGACGGGAGATACCCCACACTGATGCCCCAGCGCTGTCCCCCCGAAGAGCCCTCCCGCACAAGCACCGTCACCCGGTTCTGCCGCACGGGCGGAACCACGCCATCTCTGGAAGCGGCGCCAGCCCGAGCTAACGTGGGAACAGGCGTGCTTCCAGGGAGACACGTGTACTCATCCGTACATACATGCACAGCAAGGGGTCTCTATCACAGGCTACATCATGCATGTCACACGCTACCACTTCCGACACTGCAGAGCAGACTATGCACCATGACCTGACCGCAGGTGTGAACACTGTGCCTGCTCAAGAGACACCACAAGCCAAAAGCGAGGAAATGCTGGTGACATGTGGGCCTGGTTCTTATAAATTCAGATTCTTCTGGTTTAGTCTGGGGCTTGATTTAACACCCTGATGAGTTACAACTTCTAGTGACTTACAGGAAGGTGTTAACTCATTCCGAGTTCAAATTGCTGAAGCAGCAGCAGAAAACATATTCAGAACAGGCTTTTTTTTTTCTCCTAATAGCTAGTACAGCATCTTGGCTCAGTGTCTGTCTCAGGATATCTCTGACCCAAATGCTTCCCAATATTACTAAATTCAAATGTAACACTACTCAATTAATGTATATATGCTGAAGAAACATCTAACAGCTTCTTAAAATTAACACTAAAGTCCTGAAAAAAACCTAAAAACCCAGAAGAGTTTTAGGGAAGAATTACTAGAGAGATTCTCTCTTTCAGGGGGGAAAGAGCAGCAACAGCACATCATTGCCTGCACGTCCCAAAGCAACAGTGCAGAGCAAGTAAGCTGCAAAAAACATTCATATTCCCATTCTAACGGCCCAGGATCACACTTTTTTTTTTTAATATGCCACTTTAATCACTTTGCTTGATGCTTCAACTCCGGATCTCAAATCTAGAATCTCTCTCTAATTCTAAAGCTTTCTAACTGAACACTTTAATGAACAAATGTCTGTTTCACAGTTTGATACTTTCAAACTTCAAATTGAGCTTGCTTTTCTAAACACATAGTCTGTTTTGCTTACAAAGTACCCAAACAAGCCTAGTTTCTATTTTCCAACATCACCTTACCGAACAAAGGTTAATTTTTTCAATTACAAAGCACAGATATTTGCCCCTCTCTTCTGCACACATCTGAAAGGAACTTTTTCTCTTCACTTTCCAAAACCAAGTATGTTCTGTAAGCTGAAACCTGAAGAGTTCCATATATGGTATAAGCAACTAAGGAAAACCAGTTGATGAGGATAGGAAATAAAGCCTTCTCTCTGCATGTGCTACCGAGACTTGGCACTAGATGTGAACAAGAATTACACTCACCTACACACTCGACAAGGGTGATCTGGCGAGCCACCGTTCTTTGCACCAAGAAAGGAAGTCCAGAACCACTTCCAGATGTGCAGGAATGGTCCAATAAATCCTGTTCAAAAGGAAAAGCAGAGCTGTACAACCAACGAGAAACGAGGTTCTTCTCCATTTACACACACAAAGGCACAGCGCTTGGCAGGGAAGGTGAAGTCACAGCTCACTGGTACCTCCAAGGCTCTGGTCATGCAGGATCAGGACATACCATTGCCACCACAGATGGACAGAGAACGTTCTCTGCAAGATTCACCACTTCAAAGGCCATCCCGTGCACAGCGCAGGCTGGCCAGGGAGCCACCCCTTACGCACGATCACTTGGTCTGAAATGCCACACACAGCACAGCAACCAAATCGAGCACTGCTGCATTCTCAGAGCTCTTATTCTGACTCTTATTTGGCACTTTGTTTAATAAACAAATCATTTTAGTCCCCAGATGACAATGAATTTACTGCCAGAGAACCTGGAAGCTTGCTCGTAGCCCCTGAGCTCTGCCCTGCAGCGAATCCCACCCTCCTCCAGCCCTTCGCTCTTCTCTTACTTAGCTTACCCTCTCTCAATTCTGCATCCGTACCAGCTTCTTTTCCCCACAAAATCTTCTGTATCTTGCAATAATTTGAGCCACCTCACTAAGAAATAAACTTTCTCTGATGTCTCCTATACCCAAGACCTTCATCCCTATACAGTCAGCAAAAAGAAAACCAGCACTGACTTTTAACCATTCCTGCACTTTTCCCATTCTTCCAGCGGTTTCTCCCTAGCAGTGACTAGGAGGGCACAGCAGCACAAATGTGTCTGCACTCATCAGATCCCAGCCCCACCGACCTGTGGTATCAGATAACCTCAGAATCTGTTTTATGAATCTCTATGAATAAACGCGCATTAGAAAGAGACATTTACCATTTTTGAATTTTTTTTCCACTGGTATAACATACTCTAGAAACAGCCACAGCTGCAAGTTTCTAACTGAAATGGTAAGACAGATGAAACCAACACATTCCAGTGATAGAACTTGTTTTTTCTGAACTTTAACCCATGGCCTGCACACTGACCACTTTGTTTGAAATAATGTGGGGAGGGGTGTCAGTTTTGCAGAAAAAACCCCGCAGATGGTGTCTTTCAGGTCCGTGTGAGCCGAGTGGAGAGGTGACAGCGCACAGCTCGCGTCCTGGGTGTCCCAGCCAGGGGCGACTCCAGGACACAGGGACTGGAGAGGTGCCTGCCCGTGGGGACGAGCCAGCTGCTGCCACCAGCACAAGTGCCCATCCCCGCACAGCCCATCGGCACGGCCGGGGGGCACCCGCACCACCCCGTCCCAGCAGGTTGTGCCATTCGGAGCCACAGAAGGGATGGGATCTGCCAGGAGGTGAAAAGCATCGCCTGCCTGTCAAATGTCCTCCTTGCGTTCCTAATCACACACTCCAGGCTGCTGGCTTCCCCAGAGCTGGAGCCTTGCTTCGCTGCCCCACTCTCCCGCCGTGCCCCCCACCCCCAGCAGCACCCGAACCCGAGCCCCTCTGGAGGTGCTGAACCAGGTGCTGGGCTTGCGCAGTAGCCCGGGCCCCCCATCGCCCACGCACCATGCTCCCCACTTTGGAGAGCCCGAGCAGGGACCCGCACGCCCCTGCAGACCAGAGCTTTGGCGCGCCGGAGCAGGCGGCAGGCTGCTGCAGCAATCCTCACTGCTGCTCCTCGGACCTTCAGATCCTATCAGCCTTTTCAAATCCTATACCCAGCTACTGCTATGGCTCAGACTTCCATACTAGTTCAAAGCATTAACAACTATACTACTGGACTTTTTTTTTTTCCTTTACAAAGGCAAACAGGATAAAAGCATAAGCATAATTACCTGATATTTCCAGCAAACTGCACTACTGGGCTTTAACCAGATCTGATGAAATCCCATTTCTCCTAACATTTTTTAATGAGTGCTCAAGAAAAAGATAATTTAAGAATGACAGGAGACTGCTATTTTGCTTTTCAGTATAGAGAGCTCATTTTCCATCCTGCTTGCACCAGAAAGAGGCAAAAACTTATCTGCAGTGACTGTAAAAACAAGATTTGAAGAGGTCAGAGCTCTTTCCATTCCCCACTAGGAAGCTCAGGGCTTCAAGTATTTGCTACACTATGGAGACTAATCCTAAACGTAAACTAATCTAATATGTTACAAAACCAGCAATTTAACACACACAATGGACAAGAAAAATCTGGAATTTAAAAACAACTTACTGTTTGGATGAACATTTAGTAACAAGGACCTACCAATTTTTTTTTTTCTTTCACATCACCAGCACAGCAGAGGCACTGCAGTTACAAAGCTGTGCACAAAACTGCTCCATTAGACCAAACCTTTACAGTTAGCAACTTCTCCAATGTCATCTAAAAAGGATATTGATTCATTCTTCTCAGGTTTTATCACTGTTTCCAAGTAACATTAAATGATTTGAAGTGCAAAAGGTTTGCAAATGGAATGGAAATGGTCTTGCACTGATAAGAGATAAGAGCTGGTAAAAGCTTCAAGCCAGTGCTTCAAGACAGATAACCAGCTGCACACATGCCTAGCTCATGGTGACAGTCTCAAAGCTGGCTGCTTTAAAGCAGTGACATAGAATCAAACCTTGTGGGCTAATTAAAGAGTCAAATAAATTACCAAGTATAGCTTACATAGGGCCAAGCTGCAGCAGAACAGCAGGGCAGTCACAGAAAGCTGCTGCAGTTTGCACCACAGTTAAAAGCCAAAACGCTGTCACCAGTGGCCACCCTAAGGTCCCACTGGAGCAGTATCCTGTCTCTGACCGTACCCAAAAGCAATGCCCTTTATTAGAATATTACAAGTGGAGGGAACTGGGGTAACATTTTAAAAACTGATTTTTGAGTAAGCGGCTCTCATTTCTTGAAATTCCCACCGCTTAATTTCCTAGTCATCCAAGAGCCCTTCTACTAAGATCACAGAAGTCAGGTGAAGTTTTTAAACTTAAAAGTACTTCTCTTTTCTTCTTCCTCTCGCATCTTTTCCAACCTTTCAGGCTGTCTTTCATCTATCAAAGGTGCAGTACACTTTTACACCTTTCCTATCCCTTCAGGCTGGGCAACAAATCAGGCATGCTCTGTTTTGCTGTTTAGACATTGCTTCTAGGAACATGAGCAGTTTGGCTACAAGCTCATAGCAATTCTCCAGGTCAAAGGAACTATACTTGCAAAAGCTATCCTTTGGTCAAATTTCATCTAAACCACGGCTTTGTGAGCACAGGAGTGCCACCACAGAAGTGCTAACTGTCATCCCCCGGCAGCAAAAGGTCCTGTTACTGATGTGGCCATGTCTGGAGGTGGGACAGGAGAGTCTGGACGTGAAGAAAGTTCACACAAAGTTTTACCCAGCACACACAGGTCACTTACTGCCAACGTGCTGTCCCCAACATTTGACGCGATGAGTCCCTCAATTGTGCCGTATTCGGCATCCCTAGAGTTGAGCCTCTCCATATGGTTTTTCTGTATTCTCCGGATGATCAGCACAGCTACTGCAGAAAAAACTATCAACACTACCACAGGCGCCAGTATAACAATGATTAGTGTTTCCATGCTGTAACCCGCAGCTTCTCCTTGAAAAGTTTGCCCTTGGAAAGGAGAGGGGAAGGAAAAAAAAAAAAGGTGGGGGGAGAGAAAGAGAAAAAAATAAATTTGCAAATCCCCAGAGAAAGTCTTTTTAAACCCAACATGTAACTCTGCAGCCCCCCAGTCTGAGCGCGAGGCCGTGACGCAGCCAGAGCCACGCAGTGTGAGCCTACACCAGGGCTGCGACCGCGGGGGCTCCTGCAGAGCTGTCACAACACCGTCCCCAGAGCAAACCCCAGCGGGACTGTGCCAGGCACTCCCAGGCAGGACCTCAGCCCTGGCCCTGTCTGTGTGCTTTAACCCCATCCTTCATCCAGCAACACACATCGTTCCGTGGGCACGTGTCCCCAGGGCAGGGAATGAAGCAGAAAGGGCTTCGCTGCGCTGACGGACCCTCACACCCACCAGCACAGAGGGCATCCCGCTCCCATCACACCAGAGCAGAGCCGAGTTCTGTCTGGCCACTCCCTGCCGGTTCCCGACCCTCTCACCTTTCGAGGAAGGCAGCTGCGCGGTGATGTTCATGTTGCACAGGTACCCTTGGCAGCACTCCACAGCCTGGTCAGGAGATGGAGGCGTTTTGCACGTCATTTTCCCTTGTTCGTAGACTTGGAAGCAGCCTTTCTGGTAAACCTTAGCACCGTCGTTAATGCTCAGGGAAGCAAAACACTGCTGGCCTTGACAACGATCTCCGTTCCCGCAGGACATGCCTTCACACACACATTCGTAGGGGACCATGTTCAGCTTCAGCTCATCATCTGTGCGGAGAGTGGAGGAAAAACACCATCATATCCTTAATAGCTTCAGTTATACCGAGATAATGAACTCATTAGGCACTAAAACCTTCTGTTTAGGGGAAAAACTACTACTTGCAGCTCCACCAAATAGGAGCTAACAGTATTAATTCAGCCGTTTCAGCAAGACAAAGACACGAGCTAGCACCCAGCCCTATCTGCCCACTCCCAGTCCTCCCATTTCCAAAGCTTGGTGACATTTTACATCCACTGCTGCGGGTGTACAACATGGGAGGGTCACACACACAGGACACTCAGCAGAGGAAAAAAAAAACCCCACTAACAAACAAGGTAAATTTAAAACAGATTTGCCAAACCCCAAGATATTTCTAAATGGAAAGGGCTGTTCCCAAGCATTGCGGAGTTTACTCTCTAGACCCAATCCAGGCCATCTACAGTGGCAGTAGACACAGCTACACAGGACTTAGCGGGCTCAGCTAGCTTGATTTAGCGAGTTTAACTAGTTTGCCTGAAGAGTAAACCAGGATGACTTTCCCAAGAAGACAAGGCTTTGAGGAGCACCCTGTGAGTAAGAAGTGAGATACAGAGCAAAGGCAGGAGCAGCACACGCTGCCAGCAGGTACAACACCTCCCTTCCAGCTCCCACTGCTGCAGCTGAGCAAACAGAAGAACCTCTAGGAAACTAAACTTCTCAGCATCCTCAACGTGTCCCGAGATGCCAGCTGGGAACCCCCCACGCTGGCAGAACACGTCCCGGGGTCACACCAGCCTCTGCCGGAGGGGACACGGGTCCCACCTCGCCAAGGGACAGCACTGGAGGCTCCTCTGTTCCCCTGCAAACACAGGGGTGGGTGGTGGGGAGCAGCCATCCGCGCTCCCGGCTGGCCCAGGGGAGGCACAGCTGTAGGGACAGCACAAGGCACACGTGTTTGTGGCACCTTATGTATTTACATTCTCTTTTTCAGTTCTGACACGCACGAAAGACTTCCAACCACAAATACAGTGGATGCTCCTGAAACAGCAGCTGAGCGTACCGTGTGCTGGACTTTTCCAAGGCTATCATTAGAGTCTGCCCACTGGGAATATAACACAGTTTGTTTTCCGCTTTGTTTTCCTCCCCTCCTCCCCCAAGGAACAAATACACAAATATAATCTTCCACTTCTGAACCACTAACAAAAACTAAATTAGGGTCAGCATCCTGCAACCAGACGGCGTCTGTCACATTGATTTCAAGTACTGGTATGCACAACCCCAGCCATGCATGTACCCAGTAAAACTTTGCTAATTTTGTGGAACTTTTTAGGAAAAAAAAAATCATGCCAACCATTCCTATAATCCATGTTCTGGTCCTCCTCCTCTCAACAGCAGCAGTGAATCCCGAGCAGCATTGTAAGACACAAGCCCTTAATCTGGGTTCATCAGGCTGAACTGCTGACTGTGTTCAAAGCCAGCAACCTGCGAGGGTTGTCCTGGCGAGGCATGGTCAGGACCTGCCCAAAGAGCACAGGATCCGTACCTTCAGGAAGGACAGCAAGTATTGCCACACCTCCCAGTGACCATCTCTGTCACCACTGACAAGCGCTGCCCTGCGAGCACAGGGCAAGGGAGCTCGCTGGTGCGGTGACAGCCTCCTTGGCTGTTTATCCAGGGACAGCAGAAACAGCTGCTGTGGGGAGCAGGACAACCGCCCTGCCCTCTGAGAGCCACAAGGGCAGTGCACCTGGCTCGCAGCCTGATCCAGCCTAACGCTCCCTCTTCTCTCGACCCAGGGACCCGCCAAGACTGAGCAAAGCTGGTGCAAGGCAGAGGAGCGGTGCTGGCACAGACCACCTCCCCCCGCGGGAGCGCTGCAACCCCAGAACGGGACAGGGAGGGACCGGGCGGCCGCAGGGGTTAACAGAGCAAACCTGACCTCCCTTCCCAGCAAGGAACTACGGCCCTGCAGCTCCAGACACGCTGCCCGCCTGCTGACGAGGTCGCTGCAGTCTGAGGGCAGGGGAGCAACCTGACACACGGGCTGTGGATCCACCTAATGGAACATGAGGACAGTAACGCTGACCACATACGTGTGAACTGCTACAGACCTCTCCCCATGTGTCCTGGACCAATCCGGATCAATCACCTGCTGTAAACGTGGGAGAACTCCTGGGCTACAAACGGAGATGCTCTCCTTCAGAACTGTTCCTGACGCCCCAACTGCTCCTTTCTGCGGTTTTCCAACCAAAGCTCCTCTATTTTGTTCACTTCTGCGCTTTGTGAAAGCCAGCAGTTAAGAGTGCTGCCTCTCATTATCTCGGCATTTCAGC
>NW_010122068.1:31452-32269 GCF_000699245.1 Pterocles gutturalis
AACCAAGCCTCTCCACTCGTTAAGGGGTGAAGGGGAGGTGCAGGGTGTCACCCTCTCGGGGACAGCGCAGGACAGGCTGTGCTGCTGGGGGTGCTCGTGGGCAGCACACCGCCCTCGCCGCCCCACCCCAGCCCCCAGGACACCGACCTGCAGCACTCTGAGAGCCTGGGTTCATGATGGAAACACATAACAGATGCAAGGAAACAAAGATAAAGTTTATTTCACTCCACCCCTTACCAGTCTAAACAATTTCACAGCTTACATCCAGTTCCCGGACTGTTAACGGTTTGGGAAAACACCAAACTTCTTCTCTCCAAGGAGAAATACACTGCCTATGTTTCTGGTAACACAGCTTCATTTTGAGGTGATCTCTTCCCATTTTGAAGAGCAATTCATTTTCCATCAGAACAGCTAGCACAACAGGCACTTGCTCACCTTCTCTTACGGGCATTACAGCAACAGTTTCTTCAGCTACCTTTGGCTTGGAAAATGCCTCTTAACTATGTGACGTGGTCAGCAAATACTGAAATAATTTTTAAAAGCATTAAAAGAGACATATACCAATTTTCTTTCTAAAGGCAGTCTGTAATTCTATTACATGCACCTTTTAAAGAAGGGCTTTAACAGCACCAGCCCGTTTCCTTCCACGGGCGCACCACCACGGCACGCCTTCCCTTGCGAAACGTCACAGACTCCAGCTGGAAAGGACCCACAAGGATCGCTGAGCCCAAGCTTAAGAGGCACAACCCCACCTCAGCGACTCCTCTTCAGCGAGGAGGGAGGCAGAGCCGAAAGCAGCGACACCTTCAAAGCGCAG
>NW_010122068.1:32297-34259 GCF_000699245.1 Pterocles gutturalis
CAGCCCGCCGCAGCTGTGCAGCCCCGGCGCCGAGCCTGCGCGACCGCATACTGAACATGCACAGACGCTGCGGTCACCCGCCAGCCTGGGGCACCCGCCTGGCCTCACAGACACCCGGACCCGGCTCCCCCACCCCGGACCACGCGCAGCTGTACTTGGGCTGTTAGCGCCTGCGGGGGACCACCTCCCCAGCGGGACTGCTCTCTTCAAACGGAAAACCCCAAAATCAAACCAGAAAGGTCATGAACCACAGGCCACGCTTATTTTAGAGAGGTGCTGAAGCCCCTTGCAAGACAAGTGTGACTTACTTTATGCTTGAATGCCAAAATAATTACAAGTATCAATATTCTTTTTGTTTTTAAATGACTCGGAGTAGGGGGAGAGGTGGGATCTGCTAGGGCTTCACATCATAATGAACTGAAGATGAAGGAAAGCAGAGCTAGAAAAATTCAAATCTCACTGGAGTCCATTTAGCTGCACACTAGACAGCTCTTTGTGGCGGCTAGCTTCCCTTTACGATTCCTAGCCATTGCAGGGAAACAGAAAACAATAAGCTTGTAAGAGATGACTGCTCCAGGGTTATTTTCCCTTTCTCCATGCATACAGTAACAAGCATTAAACAATGGCCATAACAATTTATTTTACATAGGATTTATTAATTTTAAAAAAGCCTTTGACTTTCCCAGCACTGACAAACAGCTGTTTCACCTTACGATTGTTCTCCGTATTACAAACCCCTGAAACAGAAAAGCACAGGGGCGAGGGACAGGGACAGTCAGCTGGAGAGCCCCGGGGCAGGCAGAGGTGCTTCCCCATCCACCACTCCTCACCTGAGGGTGGGAAAGGCAGGTCGTTTCAGATTTTTCATATAAGAAGCTCTGAAAGCCGAAAAAGCATTTTGAGAAGCAGATAGCTGCGCTTCAAGAGTGATAGGGTGGCACAGTGTGATAATGCTGCTAAACCTTATTTCAAGATAACGTTAGCAGGTTAATGCATTTCCACTAACACCCATCCAGCATTCCTCCCTTTTTAAACTGCCTCAGTTTCCTACACACAGACATGACTAACAGAACCACTAGACCTCTGTGTGGTTTTTATCTTCACCTTCCACCAGCCATTCTAACATTCCATTTAACGCACTCTGCCTTTCGTTACGTGCATCAACATTTGAAAATAGCGACATTGCAGCAGGGGACTTCAGGGAGAGGCTTCACAAGGCAAATGCAAAAGAACACGGATATGCTGTAACACCAGACACACTTCTTGAGTCACTTAAAATTCACAACAGAAAACCAAGTTACCCACAGAACACCTTTATCCAACATTTTTAAAAGGCTGTTTGCAAAGTAGCAAGGATGCATCTTTCAGGAGGTCACCTCCTGAAAAAATCCAGAAGACCTTCAAATGAACCATCAGGGCCTCTCCGCGGCAGTGGAAACACCCTTCTCCCACTGTGCTGAGAACAATCTTAAACGCCCTGCATGTCACCAAACCTTCATATGTACATAACTGCCTAGATGTATGAAAAAAGTCACTTGCCGTATCCAAACACCTTACTCAAGCAATCATAGAGAAGTTATCAAACACCACACTCAATACTCCAAAGAGTATTTTCCCAGAGAAAAAAAACTTTTCTTTTAAGAATGCGATCAACACCGCCGCACCTCAGTCCAGTCAACCCCGCCGCACCTCAGTCCAGGGGCTAGCCAGAGCCGCTCCTTACGCAGCTCAGTAACCTGCCATTCAAATAAGGTTCCCCATTTCCCTTCCTGGCACTGTCAAGACCTATACCCATCACATGTGTTATAAATTTTCTATAGAAACAGGCAACAAACATCCTTCTGAAGCAGCTTGAGATGGAAAAGCAAAGCCCTCATTGCTGCAAGGCCGGGGAAGCGAGCAGGGTGCCGTGGAGCGGTGCCGGGCAGCTCCCACAGCCCGGCCGGCGTGCAGCCGGCTCCT
>NW_010122069.1:0-217 GCF_000699245.1 Pterocles gutturalis
CATTTTTTTTTTTCTTTTTATAAATAATTTTCTTTTAGGATTTGAGCTTTTTTTTTTTTTTGTAATTTTGTTTTTTAAACTTCTTTCACCACAGCTCTGCCGCCCGCACTCAGCACGGGCACCCAGAGCCAGGCAGGACTTCCCGAACGCAACCGAAGCTACTTTTATTCTTTTTTTTTTCCTTTTTTTTTTTTTTTTTTTTAATATTTAAAAAAAC
>NW_010122069.1:276-477 GCF_000699245.1 Pterocles gutturalis
AATGAAAAATAAGCTTTTTTTTTTTTCACAAAAGGAAAAAAACAATTGAATTATTTGGTGGTTGTTAATAGCAGACATTATCATGGTTACCAGCCATCGCAAGTTCATAGGTAATATATCCAAAATCATCTCTCCTAACAGTCGGATAACCTCTGTTTCTATAGTCACCGAAGGAATAAATAGAATTTCAGCTCCCGAAAC
>NW_010122070.1:0-521 GCF_000699245.1 Pterocles gutturalis
GCCCCAGCCAGGGGGGCCCTTTCCTCAGCTCACCCCCATAAATTATGCACATCCCTGCCTGTCGGAGCCACTTGAAGGCCCATCTCCAAAGCCTTTCTGACAGCCGGGGCTTTTAAGAAACTAGAATTACCCAGTGCTGAGCTCTTTGCTTCAAAAAGCAGGAGCTTGGGAGCGCTGCGGCACGACACCCGCCTGCTCCAGCACCGGGAGAGCCCCCGGGAGGGCGGCCCCGCTCGGATGGGGATCAGGGACAGGGATCAACCCTCCACGTGGTCCCGTCTCCTTTGCACGAACCATCCCGTGCATCGGAAAGCGGAGTATCCTCCAGTCAGGCTCTGCCCGTGGCAGGGAGGCAGATGATGGGGAGCCCCAGGGATGCTCAAACACCCCAGCCCCACGCCAGCTGAAATCGGGTCATTTCTCACACCCTCAGCCCTGAAGCTGCGACATTTCCACCCATGGGAGAAGATGCGATGGGTCCCAGGAAAACCCCCGGAGCCCACGGCAGCTCCCGCAGAGCC
>NW_010122071.1:0-726 GCF_000699245.1 Pterocles gutturalis
CGTCCCGTCAGCTCGAAGAGGACGCGGTCGTTCAAGCCCAGGCGCAGCTCGGGCATCCCCGAGAGGAAGACCTTCAGCTTGATGGTGCCCACCACCTCGCTGCGCAGCACGCTGCCCGTGGCGCTCACCTGCGGGCAGCGCCTTCCTCACCATCCTCATCCTCATCCTCATCCTCATCCTCATCACTGGCCCCATCGCCACCCTCATCACCGTGACCGGCCCCATCAGCGTGATCGTCTTCATCGCCATCCTCATCATCAGCCCCGTCAACGTCACCCTCACCATCGTCATCACCGTCCCCATCGTCACCATCCTCATCCCCATCACCGTGATCGTCTTCATCGCCATCCTCATCACCAGCCCCATCAATGTCACCAGTCCCATCCTCATCACCGTCATCATCACCGTCATCATCATCATCCTCATCAATGTCACCATCCTCATCACCACGACCAGTCCCATCAATGTCACCATCACCATCCTCATCACCATGATCGTCTTCATCACCATCCTCATCACCAGCCCCATCACCGGTCCCATCACCAGTCCCAACACTGGTCCCACCACCATCTCCAGTCCCATCAACGTCACCATCACCATCCTCATCACCATCTCCATCTTCATCCCCATCACCATGATCGTCTTCATCACCATGATCATCCTCATCACCAGCCCCATCACCGGTCCCATCACCCGTCCCACCCGTATCACCATCACCAACCCCAT
>NW_010122072.1:0-3843 GCF_000699245.1 Pterocles gutturalis
GGAGTGTGCGTGTGGCATTGGAAGACTTCAGGCCGCTTCAATCACTTCTTCCCCGTATTATTCAGCTCCTGGTTGTAATCCATTTTAAACGTGATCACTGAAAGGAGAACAGCAGGGAGCAGAAGGAGCAGGGCTGCTCCACAGAGAACAAACTGGGAGCTGTGCACAGCCTCGGTGCTAGCAGTGTCCTCCCCAACAGGGTACAGTCCCCTGTGACCTGAGCACAGCAGGCAGAGGCAAACACTAACAAGTATTCATCAGTAGTCCCAGGAAAGGTGAGCAATGAATCAGGTCTCCCAAGAATCTACATAAAGGATCTACTATAGGAGCAAAGCAGAGGAAAGGCTGGGTAAACATAACACCATAGATTTAAAGGGACTGTTTATAAGATTGAGCTACTGAAGGAATGGGAGATAGTTACTTACAAGATAAACTTGAAGGGCATCAAGAAAGAAAAGTCAGAGGTAATATTCAAAACACATACAGCTACAAAACACAACAAATAAGCACTAAAGCCTTAAGCTTGTGCTTAAATGGAGCTTCTGGGCCTATGGGAAAGGGAGAGTGTGGAAGCACCAGATGAGGCTGATGAGGGCAAGCATGGCCCTTTAGCGTAATCAGGACCCTGATGAGTTTTCCTTCAGCTGTTGTGTATTTCAGTGGCTTTAAATTAGTCATTTCTATACTAAAGTTTTTCCTCTCTCCCCTCTCTCTCCCCTCTTTCTGCCTGATGAAGGTAGTGCTCTGTTCTTGCTTTTGTGATGGGATTTTTTTTGATTCTTTTCAGTGGAGTAAGGGCACTTCCGAGGGCAGAGGAAGAAGGGAGTCCCTCACCGCAAGTCCTGAGTTAGGGCTGCTAGGATCAAACAAACAGTAGTGGGTGGGTAGTGTTATTCTCTTTACATTTGCCCTACCTAGCCCTCTGCTCTTAACCATCTCCAAGTATTGCTGTGTTCTGCTGCATAGGGGTTCTGTTCCTCTTGTGTGTACAGTTAAGAAGTGAAACACTTGGGCAGGCTCTGTACCCAGCAGAGCACACCTGGTGCTGATGTCTCTGGAAGGTGCCACATTTGCAGTGCTAGGGAAATAAAAGCAGCTTGTGTAGTGGTAGAATGTACTGTAAGGTTCTGTCATTTTGTACAGGTGCTGTTGCCTGTAGTACAGAAAAGGGATGTTCATCTGAGGGGTTGTGAAATATGCATACTTTGTTTTCAGATGCCCCTGGTCTGGCCTGCCCCAGTTACGTATGGAATAACTCAGGGCTGTGTTGCAGGAAGAATGTTTACAGGAACCAGTATTTCTCTCAGTTCTTGTAGCTTCCATCTACAGTAAGCTATAGTTGCAAGCTTCGTCTCCAAAGCTCTGCACATGTTCTGTTTTTGTCTGCATCAGAAAGGAAGAGATGCAGCTATTGCTGGCAAACTGTCTCTATTTTAAGTTCTGCTTTCAGAAGTAACTGCTGTGAGGACCCAGGGAAGTTAATGGCTGTGTTTGCTTCACTTTGTTTCTCACCTGATTAGGAAGCATCTCCCTTCTCTGCCAGGCCTTTGCCATTTAGGTCTGTTCCTGGATGCTGTGTGACTGCTTCTCTTCAGAGCTGTGTGGCTGTCTAGGTGTGTTCCCCTGTGTTGTGCCTGCAACTCTCCAGGTGGCCTGGCAGGGCAGTAACCATGTAAGGAAAGTTATTTTGTTCTTATATTCCCCAAGAGAGTAGTGGAAGATCCTGGGATCTAAAAAGTGAGCAAATTTAACTGACTTATTTTACTGGTTGTGAATTTCTTTGGTTTCCTCACAGGTCTTTTCAGTCCTTCCTCTTGGCTGGCATATCTCTTCTTTTAAGGCTGCAGGGAGAGCTATTCACCTCAGAAGAGAGCATTCCTGTGAGAGGTCTCTGCTCTTCCCACTCTTTTCATGGCCAAGAAAAAGAGAAGAGAGATGGCGTGGGTGTTGAAACACTTACTGAATCCTTTCCTTGTTACCCCTCAAAAGTACCTAGCAAAAAAGCAATGGCTCTGGAAATAACAGTCTAGTCCTTTTCTTTGGACAGGGATAAGAGAGACCCTTGAGAATAATGCTGCAAATGTAGCTAGGTTCACATGCTACAGCGACTTGAAGGGAGGAAGGTTAAGACGTGTACAGTTAATTTGGGGTAAGGAAGGATGAAAAGCTTCCTCTGTTTCCTCATTTGTTCTTAATTCATTATAAGCTGTGCAAATCTTTCTCTTAGGCCAGCCTAGTGTTCTAGGGCGTGAAGAGGCTTTCACCTCAATTTGTCATCTGAGTCTGCAGGTGGAGGTTGCTGAAACAACACACTAGCAGTTATTTTACTTAAGTTCCTTTGAGGAGGCACATTAATTTCACTTTAGTGATTTAGGAAGTTTAAACCCTAAAGAGGTTTCCTGTGGGCTTTGCATTAATCAAATAAAATACATAGCATCCTAAGTGACACTGATACCTATGGAGAAGCCCCATGTGTTCTCACAAAGCAGGGACCTGACTCTACTGTAGCCCTTGGTATGATACTGCATGGCTTTAAAGAGAGAAAGAATTTAAAAGCTCATTCCAAGGAACGTGTTGAAATCCTTGTCTGACACCAGAGATACAGTTTTGATTTTAACTTTTTATTGTGGAATTCAGAAGATAAACAACTTTACAAGAGAAATAATGTGGAATAATCATTATAAAGTCATATATATGGTTATTAATCTGTTTTACTAGTTTTTAATATATGTGTATTATTACATAATAGTAAAATAATTTGGCGAGAGACTCTAGTTTCCAACTAGTAAACTTTTGTCCTTCACATAAATCCCAAGTAGATTCTGTATTTGCAAACTTCTCCAGTGCCCAGATGTTGTTTATGCTATTGTACATTTTCAGGAGCATTCAGATGGGAAAGTGACAGTTTCTTCTCTGCGTACCTGGAGTTTCTCGTGAGGCTTTATCATCAGGAAGTGTTTCTTATCCTAGTACTTTCTTATTGTGGGAGCAAATGCTTTGTTTTTGGAAGACAGGCTGTGGCACACAGTTTGTAAGCTTAAAGTAGGTTTTGGGTAAAGAAAGATTTGGAGGTAACAGGAGAGTTTGACTAACTTCTAAGACAGACTTGGTTCCTTACTGTTTGCGACCAGCTCTGTTCTAACATTGGTGTTCGTGACATGAAGTAAGCTGCATACCAAATGCATGCTTGGGAGTGACTATCTTGACTGGGAAACCAGATTGTAAGGAATCTGCTTTTCCTTTGCTGAAGTGCATCAATGCAGGACTTCACAGGTTCTCAGCAGAGGAATGTTTCTGAATGCACATCAGTGCAAGTGGTTTTCCCATTTGCAAAGGAATAGACAGAATTATTTAGGCAGAATCTGTTGCTTTGTCTTCAGCGACAAAATTAAATTGATTCCTACTTTCTTAACTCCAGCAGCATCCTTCTGCTCCTTATTTTCTCTGTACTCCAAAATGAGCATAGTCATATGGAATCTGGTAAATCTAAGTTAAAGGTCTGCATCTTCTAGAGGAAAACACAGAATATCAAACTGCTTCATTCTGTATGGAACTACTTGTTTTTCGCCTAGGGAAGAATAAAACTCCTTTCTCATAGAGTCAAAGCCTGAGTTAGGGGTGTACAGGTCTCGCTTGTTCTCTTCCACAACCATTGCTCTAAGTTTCTCATGTGTAAGGATGTGGAGTTTCTTTATCGCTGTAACACGTAACCATTCCTCCCTGCAGCGCCGCTTCCTCGGCCACCTATGGAACATATAGTTGGAGCCAGTTGGAAAAGGGAATTTCTCTCCTACGGCAGGAGAATCCCGCCGCGTACCTGGAAGGGGATGGGCCGCCAGCCTG
>NW_010122073.1:0-4592 GCF_000699245.1 Pterocles gutturalis
TCTATGATTCTATGATTCTATGAACACATTCGCTTTGTTGCTATTCTGACCTTGACATTGCCCTTCCTGTTGTGGCAGCACATCTGATGAAGTGAATTTGTAATTCCAAAAAGCTCCTTACAGACGTCAAATCTAGCATTTTTTTAGCAATTTGTTTAAAGAAAATTATAGTTAAAATTGTGAATTCTTGTATCCTAATGGGATTTTAATACCTAAATCTCTGGTTGACCCTGCTCAGAGCACACAATGGAGGACATGAAGAACATTTTAATGTTTGCGTTATTCTGTCTCATTCTTATGCATTACACGATACAGGACCCAGCGTGTCCCTTGTCCATGCCTTATTTTATTATATGTAAATGAAACTAATCTCTTTTCACTATGACTTTGAAAATAGTTTTCTAAAAAGAGACAAGCACACTGAGAGTCATTTTGTAATCAATTCTTTAGATTATGTGATGTGGCTTGGTGCACCCATTAAAAGTGAGATGCAAACCAGTTATGATATGATTAGGCCACCACTTTTTGACAGTATATTTCTGTGACATTATATTTTTGTGCAACTGAGTTGGATATTTTTATTTTGTTTTTTTTTCTGAACAATGTGTTAAAGGCCAGGCTGAAAAGTAGACTAATTATATGTATTGGGACAAGCTATGTCTCAAATATGACATTTGTAGTGATTAGAGTGAACATTTAATGTTTGATCAAAGTACATTCTATTAGCTTAAAATTTCCCATGAAGTTTTGATGACATAAAAGTATGTTGCATTTTTTGCTTATTGTATTGAGCAACTTTATTATAGATCAGTTTCCCCCCTCCCATGCAGTGCTATCAGCCCTCATACTCATGACCTTTAATATGGTGCACTACCTATTTCTTGAGTAATTCCAGTATGTTTTTTATCATAGTCCAAATCCAGTGGGTAACAGCAAATACTTTAAACCTGTATTTCTTCTGATCCTATAAAACAATATAACACAAACAATATCTGATTTCGAAGAAGGCTCAATGAACTGAGTTGTAAAAAACAATGGGTAAAATTCTTTACTTTTTTGAAATGTAGATTTTTGACAATTCCCTTTAGATTATTATTCTCTTCTTTATCTATATCCATTTTAACCATTACCCTCAACCCCCTTTTGTGGTAAAGTTCTACAGACCAGATATGCAAAACATATTTTTCTCTATTTTAATATTCTCAACTATGTAAAAAGTATTACTGACAAGTTCTATTTCCTTATATTATAGGAATAAAGCTGAATATCTGTTTTCATTCATTAAATGTAAATATTGCTAGATTACCCTGCCCAACAGTTTTATTTTTCAAGTTAACCTGAGACACACTACAGCATCTATTTTTGTAGGTAGGATGACCATGGTTGAACATGATATTGAGTTGGTATTGATCTTCTGTTTCTAAGAAATATATGCTTGGCTCATAACCTTTCCATTCAAATAAGATTTGAGATTTTCTATCAACTTCTTGTTTAAAATTAGCATTTTTCTCTTGTTTAAGTAACCTCTCTGCTGAGACTAAGGATTTTGATATCAACGCTTTTGACTCTTAAAACTCTTAAGTTTGCTTCATCTTGTTTTTTTTAAAACCCACTTCCCAAGTTCTTTTCTACAGTTCTAGGGTATGGACTGATAAATAAACAAGCCTTTCCTATTTTTCAGTTTCTTTGATGGTCTCATTGTTTAAATTCTGCTTATACAGATTTCAAATCTTACTTTTAACAGCTAGTGAAGCTGAAGTACTTGTCACAAGTGCTTGTGATTTGCTTAGAATCATGCTCCACAGTAGTGTAAACCTTTCTGAGAATTTAATCTAAACAGCAGTGAAATCAAGCACAATGACCTTTCCTAAAATGTTTCTTATTCCCACCTGCTTGCTGGACAAGTCTCTTGATGAGAAACTGCTACTAGTACAGAAAATTGCATCATGTGAATCTATTTTTGAAATACAGTTGTAACAAGAATGGCAAGTAGAACGAACCAAAACTCTAGATGATGTAATCTCTAGACTTGTACTTTTGTGGTCCATTCTCTGATGACCCTACTACCCTGCTATTTTACAGTTGTGTCTGAAATGGCAAATAAATGATATCTCATTTCCCATCTGTCCTGCTTTTGGCTGCGACAGAGCTACCTTTTTTCATAGTAGCTAGTAAGAGGCTACATTTTGGATTTGTTCTGAGAAGGTGGCTGATCACACACTGATGGTTATAGCTGCTGCCAGGACAGAGGACAGTCAAGGACTTTTCAGCTTCTCTGCTGTGCCAATGTCTGCAGGGGCAGGAAAAGCTGGGAGGGAGCACAGCCCCAATTACTAGCCTAAGATTCGATCTTAAGTTTAGGATTGAGACCCAAACTGGTTAACGGTCTGTTCCATATCATGTATGTCATGCCCAGGATAGAGATGAGGTTCTGTCTGGAAGTGCTCTCTCTCTCCGGGTCATTTCTCTCTGTGTTGTCCCCCTCTCAGGGTCATCTCACTCTCTCAGCTGTCTCTCGGAAGCTCAGGCTCTTATCTGTTTTAGGGGATTGTAGTTTTGGGGGTCTCCTTGCTCTAGGATTGTTAGCCAGGAACAGGCTGAGCCTTGGCCATTGGGTGGTGAACAGTATCATTGTGTATCACTCATTTCTATATTTGTATATACTACTATTATCATTATTATTATTAACATTATTATTTTCAGTTGTGTTGTAGTTTAGTTATTAAATTGTTCTTAACCATGTATTTTCTATTATACGACATACATGATCATATAACAGCTTTGTGAAACTATGCACAAACAATTTTTGACCTTCAAAATCAGCTGACTGTATACTAAAACTCAGGTTGTTTTTGGTCTTGCGAATCAGTCCATTAGAGCTGGCAAGGATCCGCTTGAAACAGAAGGGTAGACAGTACTCTCACCACAACCTTAGCTCCAGGGTTAGGATTAGGACATGCTTCTGAAGTGATGAAGATATAGAGCGTGTTCAGGCTGAAAAAGACATTGAGTGCAAAAGTTTCACATTTCCTGACCTTGTGTTATAGTTGGTTAACTCCGTGATCTTCATGTAAATCTGACATGCTTTCTGCTGATTAATGTGGACGGTATATATTGGCTATGTTCAAATCATACATCTTTCACATAGGCTCTTCAGGCTTAGGTACTGGGCAGGACCTGGTTTGTTGATCTGGGTTGGATTTAAGCATGAGTTAGCGGCTGAGTTATCCAGGTCTGTTGAACTGGAAGTGTTTCTGGACATGCAGAGGAGAAGAAGTCTACATTCCCCTACAATGTTGTTGAAAAAAATTGAAAACTACCATCACCTCTCAGTCACTAAAAAGACAGGAAGGCAATTTATTCAACTCTGAGATTTAAGAACATGAATTTCACTGATATTGTTCTTAAATTATTTCAAGTTATTTTTTATTTCACCTTTTCTCTCTTCCACAATGAACTATAAGTATCACAGATTGATGTTGGCTTTTTCACTCTGCAAAAGTCTGTTCTTATGGCGTCGCACAAAGTCAATGTCAGAGCTCTTTTGAGTAGAAAGATCTGCATCATTAATATAACCAAGATTTTGGTAGAAGTCTCTGTAGAACACCAAACAAGTTGCAAACAAAGAACAAGTTTACCTATTTAGCCTTCAGTAACAAATTGACAGACAAAAATCTTACTTGATACCTTTGATATGAGGCAAAAGAAAAAAATTCAGTTTTCTACCTATTTGTATTTGATCTGTAAAAGTCTTCAGCCCAAATAATGCCATATTCCCAATCCCAATTACCCTTCCTGTATATTAAAAAAGAAACTTTCAAAAATAGAAAGAATATAACTTGTTAGCTATACACTGAAAAGACAAGGAGCATCACCTCTGAGTGGCTTTATATCCCCCAGATTTAAGTACATTGTGTCCATGAACAGCTGGGACTTTGTGAGCATCTGGATCAAAATAATGATGTATATTTAAATTAATATTGCAAACAGAATTCTCTCTATATATATGTGCAATTCATTCATACAAATTGGAATACGTGTTTATATTTACACATATTTAAAGTGCAAAACCTGAAAAAAATCACTTATTCCATACCATTCACATCATGCTCAGATCCCACTATTTTCCCTTAATCTATGCACCACCCCTCCATAACTTTGAGTTCATTTAGTCCATGATTTTGGGCTCAATCTGTCATGGCAGTCTTTCAAGGCAGGATAAAAATGATGCAGAGTCCACTCAGCTGGTAGAGCATGTTGTTGGACACAGGAGATGGATGTTGTATAGTCTCTGTTGCGTGCTGCATCTGGAACTCACACTTCTGGTATACCCGGCACAGTCCATGTCCATGGTCTGCAAGCTGAGGATGTCAGTCTCAGGGAACACAATGAATGCTTATTGGAAGTATGCTTTAATACACCGTGTGTTCAAGTCTGTCATCTCAACTACTTGTGTCCCACAAGTGCCAAAAAGGAATGTGATGGGTTAGCCCTTGGCTGGGGCCAAACCACACACACCCGCTCACACAATCCCCCCAACCCTGCTCCCCTCCCCCCCCAACCGAAGATAAGGGAGAGAATTAAAGGGGTAA
>NW_010122074.1:0-3299 GCF_000699245.1 Pterocles gutturalis
CCAAGCCATTCTATGATTCTATGATCTATATTTTTAAGTGACTCAAAGACTGCAGGTATTGTGTGCTGATGTGTTGTTCTTCCAGTGTGTACCTCTTAGCAGTTACTATAACTTTTCATACCAGCAAACAGTGTACATTACACAGAATCACACAGAATGTTAGAGATTGGAAGGGACCTCGAAAGATCATCTAGTCCAATCCCCCTGCCGGAGCAGGAACACCTAGATCAGATCACACAGGAACGCATCCAGGCGGGCTTTGAATGTTTCCAGAGAAGGAGACTCCACAACCTCTCTGGGCAGCCTGTTCCAGTGCTCTGTCACCCTCACCGTAAAGAAGTTTTTTCTCATATTCAAGTGGAACCTTTAGTTAGTTGCTGTTGAAACTATTACTCCCACAGTGTTAATGCCTGTTTACATGTCCCATAAAAGAGTAAATATAATTTTAAATTTTTTCTAGACCTTCATATGAAAGCAGGCTTGCAGTTGTCAATATGTATCTAAATGAACTTGTAATTCTACATCAAAGTTCATCCTCCTGGAATGCCAAGGGAACAATGGCAATTGTCCCAAGCCAAGGGAATGGAAATGGTGTCATGACTCAGGCACCCTGTTTGTTTAGCCAACCAGTACCATTTAAAAAAAATCAGAGTAAATGTTCCCGTCCTAGCTTCCTAGAGAACTCCAGAGGGAATTCTCATGTGCTTTAGGACCAGCAAAGAAACACATCACTTCCATTGCAGACCAACAAGAGTACATCATAGACCAACAGGGGCACACAAAGGAAAAAAATCATAAAGTGACTCGCACAAATAGAGAATTTAAGCGGGCAGGAACTGATCTCTTGCCTAAGTGTTGGAGATACCGGTCAGGAGTGTGAAGATTACCCACTGAAGTCTTCATCAGTCTTGTGCCAGAAAATAAGGCTCTAATGGCTTTCTAAATATAATTATTGTGAGAAGGTTAACTAAGATCTTCAAAAGTGATTGGTGAGCTTAAATTGATTCCTAAATACCAAAATTAAGATTCCTTAAAGTGTCTTGATGTCAGTAGAATACAGAACATAGTAGAATGGCAAATTAATGTTTACTTAGTGTTATAATTTTCATTAGTTATTGAAACATATTTTAGAAATAATCAGATTAAAAACGTATGCATCAAAGTAGATAATTTTGTATCAGGCTGCAAGCTGAGGGAACGTTGCCCGTTTTACAGTTTAGAAGCTATGGTTATATCTGCTCTTTCTGAACTGATCAAAGCCATGAGACACAGAGGCAGGTGGGACATCCTTATGGCAATTGGGACTGCCAAGGATGGTCCCCAATACAGGAAAATATGCATCAAAGCATGGGACTGGCATTCTTTTTCACCCTTACTGCTTGGCATTATAGTAGTGTTAGTAGTATATATATATATATATATAGTAGTGTAATATATTATGTTCTTGAGTGTAAGTGACACAAATAGTCAAAACCATTCCTGTAGGGCATAGCCTGACAGAAAGAAAGATTTACCCATCACACTGCCTGCTTCTTGGTTTCTTGGAGAGTCTTCCTGGGTAAATCTGCTTGCAGGATTGGGACCTTTAGAGATTAGTTTAGTCCTTTAACATTTTTTGAGCAAAATATATACATCAGAGTTCGTTAATGGTTATTTAGCTTCTCCAGTTGATCCATAATTTTTATTTCTTCTGTATGTGTATGGCTCAAAGTGTCCTGCCTGTGCTATCTGGTGTTTCTCCATTATTCTCATTAGATAAAGTGCAATGTAAGAAAAACATCGAGCTCTTCTTAATTCATTCACCTGATCTGGTTTGTGCTTGGGCGATGAATGCTCCTTCTCTGGTGATCAGTCTGCTTCAGATGTACCAGGTAATTTCTTGCTAATTTACTGACATGAAAGTTGCTTTATTCTTTAAATTTCTTGTTTGTGTCTATAATTTCTTTCTCAGAATTTATGTGCTAAGGTTTGCTCCCTTTCATTAGAGTTACTTAGGCTGCTAAAGGGACACAAATTAAACTAAAAATGTGAAGCTGATGAATATGTGAATATTGTTGCTAGGCATTACCCTTAATATTACTGTATCTGAAAGGGGAGAGATGAGGTGAATAGGATACAGAGGTACTTTGAACTCATTAAACTACTGTGCAAGACTTCAAGGGTCAAACAGCTGTAGCTTACAGCTGTTAATTTTTGTTCTTTGAGAGAAGCTTTATGCACAAGCACAAAGACATCATGGTCTTGGAGTACTGTAATTGCAGATCTGTTGACAGTATGTTAAAACCTCGAAGGTTATTCATGCTGGCTTGCTCACCTGCAGTAAGTTCTGAAGTCCTAGAGTGAGTGGAGCTAAAGTAGTAATCAAAGCAGCATTTTGTAGACATGAAGAATTTTAATTCTCTGGAACAGTTAATTCAGTAAGCCTTTCCTGCAAGAGATCTTGTTTACCGTGTGACTGGGATCACTGAGGGTGGAAGAGTGGCTTTGTGAGCAATGCGGTTTTCCTTTGGTCTGTGGCTTTCCACAGTGCTAGTGAGGGGTTACAGGGATTCTGCAGTGTGAAAGTAAGAGTAAACTTAGCTTCGATATCACACTGGTTTTACACACATTTAAGTGCTTTTGTTAGTTCATCTGTTGTGTGTCTCATAGTGGTGTTGTCACTGTGTTCCTACACCATAATTTGCTTGAGCACTGCTACTTTATCATAGAAGAAACTGCAAGGTTCAGCGATCCACTGCACCACCACTTCCATTTCCTCATTACAAAAATTGACCTTTTTGCTGTTATTTGAAAGGGCTCAGACCACTGTCATTCAGACTTCAAGACTGGTGGGCAGTAATAATAGTATAGGAAGTAGGAGCAATAGTTAAAGCAGCCTGGCATTGTGCTCCCTTCCTGGAATCCATTTTGAATTTCACAGTACAGGCAGTGGGTGTTCTTTGCTACCTCCAGCGTGCATTGTATTTTGCTGTAATCCCCTACTTGTCATTAAATCATTTAAATGTATTAAGGCAACACACTGCAGGAACATTTTGCCATGTTTCTTTTGCTTTGTGGGTGATTTTCCTCAACCTGTTTCAACAATCCAGAAATAGCACAGCACTATTAAAAAAAATAAATCATTGATACTTGTTTAAAACAAACTGAGAAGATGGCAACCTGACCTACAAAATCTATTCCCATACATGTTATACACCATGCTTCAAGATGCTCCAGCACATGGGTGCACACGTCTGCAGCTGTTGGTGATCACACAGAATCATAGAATCACACAGAATGCTAGAGATTGGAAGGGACCT
>NW_010122075.1:0-486 GCF_000699245.1 Pterocles gutturalis
TTTCCCAGTTTGGAGAAAGAGGATTTTTTTTTTTTTTGAACCTGCCACCTTCCCCTCTGTGTTGCCAGGAGGGAGCTGACCCCAAAGGACCCCAGCAGGGTCTTGCAACTCTCCCTCGGGGATGCCCAACACCAACCAGCCCCCCAGCGCCCAAAGGGACGGTGTCCTCCCAGGACATCTGGAATTCCAGATGGATTCACCCCAGTCTCGGACTGGAGTGGGACCTCCTCCAGCCCATGGTACCGCAGGGGTGGAGCTGAGCATCCCCCCCGGCGCAAAGGACCGGGGAAAGGGCCAGGATGGGGAGCAGGGGATCTGCAGCCTGGGTGGGGGCATTTGAGCTGCAGCGACCCAAAAGTTGAGCCCCTCTCACCGTTGTCCTCCCCCAGCTGTGGTCCATGGCCACAGGAAGCTGTTCTGGGACAGGAAGGTCCCCATCCCACATGCCAGCAATGTCACCAAGCAGCAGCAGCCCCGGCAGCCCCA
>NW_010122075.1:632-844 GCF_000699245.1 Pterocles gutturalis
GCTGGGAACAGCTTGGCCGCACAGCCAGAGCAAAGTCCAGAGCGTGGCAACGTGCCGAAGGACGTGCTAGGCAGAAGGCGGGGGGGTCAGGAGGTGTTGGGGTGTGACACCTCTTGCCACGGGCTGTATTTAGCAAAGATGAGCAGCGTCCTGGCTGACCGGACAGCATAAAGTCATCGAATCCCACAGTGGTTTGGGTTGGAAGGGACCTT
>NW_010122076.1:0-367 GCF_000699245.1 Pterocles gutturalis
AGGTCCACCATGGCCAGTGGCTTGGAGAAAGTCCATTAGGGGTCGGAAAAGCTCATTTTGGGGTCTCGAAGGTCATTCAGGAGGTTCGAGAAGATCAAATTTGGGCTCCGACCCCCCCCAAACCCCTCAATTATGACGTCTTCTAGACGCCCCCCCACCCAACAATGAGGAAATCAGGGTGGAGGTGACCCCGCCGCCCTTCGCCGAGATCTTCCAGGACAAAGTGGCCAAATTAAGGTGTAAGGTGGTCAACTTGCCCAGCAAGGAAGGTTTGGAGGTCACGTGGTTGAAGGAGAACGGGGACAAACTGGAGACCAAGGTGTCACCCCAAGTCCTGCAACCCAACGGGCTCCTGACGGTCGAAGGG
>NW_010122076.1:389-1883 GCF_000699245.1 Pterocles gutturalis
CTGGGACAAGGGGGAGGTCTACACCTGCAAGGTCACCCACCCCGAGCTGCTCTTCCCCAAGGAGGCCACGCTGCAGAAGACACCCGGTAAGAAATTTCCAAAAATTTGGGGCCAAATTCTCAAATTTGAGAAAATTTTGAAATTTTTTTAAATTTAAAAAAATTGGAAATTGGTTGAAATTTGAGAAAATGTCGAAATGTTTTGAAATTTTAAAAAATTTGGAAATTGGTTGAAATTTGAGAAAATGTTGAAATTTTTTGAAACTTAAAAAATTGTTGAAATTGGTTGAAATTTGAGAAAATTTTGAAATTTGTCAAATTTTGACATATTGGAAAAATTGGGGAAATTTTAGAAAATCTCGAAGCATTTGGAAACATTCAGAAGGAAGAATTTGGAGAATTTGTGGAAAAAAATTTGGCAAATTTGGGGAATTTTGACAAGTTTGAGCAACAGAGTTTTGAACAATTTGGAAAATTTCAGAAGTTTTGGGGGAAATTGGCAAATTTGGAAATTTTTCAAGTTTTGAGAAACGGGCGATTTGGAAAGATTTGGGAAATGTTGGAAATTTGGGAAAATTTTGGAAATTTGGAGGGAAATTGGCAAATTTGGAGAAAGTTGACAAGTTTGAGAAACTGAAAATCCAGAAAAAATTTGAAAATATTGGAAATTTTTTTAAAATGGAGATTTTTGGTGAATTCTGACAATTTAAAAAATCTGAGAAACTTTAACAATTTTTAGAATTTTGGGGAAAATTGGGAAAAATTTGGAAAAGTTGGCAAATTTTCAAATTTTGAAATGTGAAACTTTCCCCACAAACCCTGAACATTTTCAAAAATAAAAATTCTTAAAATTTTCTAAAAATTTGTCAAAATGTCAAAATATCAAAATTTCAAAATGTCAAAATTTCACAATGTCAAAATTTCAAAATTTCAAAATTTCACAATGTCAAAATTTCAAAATTTCAAAATCTCAAAATGTCAAAATCTCAAAATGTCAAAATGTCAAAACATCAAAATTTCAAAACTTCAAAATGTCAAAATTTCACAATGTCAAAATTTCAAAATTTCAAAACATCAAAGTGTCAAAATGCCAAAATCTCAAAATCTCAAAATGCCAAAATTTCAAAATGTCAAAATATCGAAATTTCAAAATTTCAAAATGTCAAAAATTTCACAATGTCAAAATTTCAAAATTTCAAAACATCAAAGTGTCAAAATCTCAAAATTTCAAAATGTCAAAATGTCAAAATGTCAAAATTTCAAAATGTCAGTGTCAAAATTTCAAAATTTCAAAATCTCAACATTTCAATGTGTCAAAGTGTCAAAATTTCAAAACATCAAAGTGTCAAAATGTAAAAATTTCAAAATGTCAAAATCTCAAAATTTCTAAGTGTCAAAAAGTCAAAATGTCAAAATCTCAAAATTTCAAAATGTCAAAACATCGAAATTTCAAAATTTCACAATGCCAAAATTTCAAAATTTCAAAACATCAAAG